>NC_056441.1:51018083-51183083 GCF_018296145.1 Oncorhynchus tshawytscha
CTACATCATCAGGTCAGCCCCGTTGCCACGGTAGCAGGTCGAACATGGTGCACAACACATTACGCTCCTAGACAAGGCATCCTACTCCTTCAGTCTACTGTAATTTTTATATACTAAACTGTAATGACCGTATATACATTTGATTACAATCATGTTAATTTACAACACCGGTATCATACAAGTATTCGCACATGGATTCAAGGAAATTCTATATTTTCCTTTGTCTCTGTCTCTGTCTCAGGACCCACAACCCCCCAGCTCCTAAACACACATACACACTCCAAGACAAACAGACACACATACACACTCCAAGACAAACAGACGCACGCACAGAGCAAGAGAGGAGTTGGACAAAAACAAGGGGGAACAGGCTGAATTACAATACTAATTGGAGCAGCGCTTTATAATTACAACAAATGGATGTCAGAATGTTGGGTCTGAATGGTGTTTTAGTTAATTAGTGCTGTAATTACAAGAGCTCATTAACTTCTCCAGCAGCAGCCCCCGATCCTGTCTGGGCTCTGTTCTTTACGGGTGGGCTCCTGAGTGGAGCGAGGCTGGCTATGGGAGAGCAGGGGAGGCTGGTGTGTGTGTGTGTGTGTGTGTGCGTACAATTGGGGGGGGGGGTTGTTGGATACAGCATTGTGGGTTGGGGTAGCTGATGAGGGGTATTCATGGAGAAGAGGCTGGTTGTTGTTGATAGATGAGGGTAATGGTTGGAAGGAAGTTGATGGGAGACAAAACAAAATACACAATTTAATCTAAGACCATATTAGGGCTCTCTGTAAAGTACTCCCTCCATCCATCTTGCTGAATCAGGGGACAAAAACAGTGGTTTGCTGCAACACTAAGAGCTGTAAAAAGGGACTTTGTCTTTTACTTACTGTCTCTCCCTTTCTCTCTCTCTCTCTCTCTCTCTCTCTCTCTCTCTCTCTCTCTCTCTCTCTCTCTCTCTCTCTCTCTCTCTCTCCCCCCAGTCGAACAGAGCTCCCAGACACTCCCCTGGATCTGCTGCAGCTCCCAGAGAGTCTGAGGGCGGAGCGTCTGAAAGCCAGCTCCTCCCCTTCGGAACTCACACCACAAGCCCGGGGTAGGGAACCACACACACGCACGCACGCACGCACGCACGCCCCCGCCCACCCGCAATCACTCACACATTTATGGTACACATTGAATCATTCACACAAACATAATTGATGGGATTGGAGGTAGACTAGTGGTTAAAAGCAATGGGCCAGTAATCAAAAGGTTGCTGGTTCGATTCCCCGAGACCACTAGGTAAACAATTTGTCGATGTGCCCTTTGAGCATGGCACTTAACTCTAATTGCTCTGGACAAGAGCGTGTGCTAAATGACTAAAACGTCAAATGTAATGACACATCCACATTTTTCCTCATGAAAAACATATCTAACTCTTTTCCCCGTCTCCAGGTCCACAGCCAATGAAAAGCTCTGTGTGTAAAGGTGACCCTGACTCTAAACTGAGAGAGATCTATAATCCCGGAGTCCAATCAGGGGACAGGAGGAAGCGTCCGCTGCGGTCTGACTCTGAAGGCGCTCCCCCAGAAACGCGGCGTCGCCTGGAAGAGTTCCGCCAGAGAGAGGGGAGTGTGTCCGCCTCCTCAGACCTGGGCAGTGAGAGCGAGGGAGAGGGGAGAGCCTGGGAGCAGGGGGGAGACAGCGCGAGGGTCAAACGAGAGGAGGGGCCTTCGAAACGAGGTGGGGAGACCCCAGTGAGGGGCGGCGGGGTGCACAACGGCCGTGCGGTAATCCAGCACCTGAAGAGTGTAGTGTCCTCGCCTCTCTCTGGTCCCCACAACATCAAGACTGAACATGAGGCACTGGCTGCAGGGGGTCGCTGGACACACACACACACCTCCTCACACACACAACCCCCACCCTCGCACACACACACCCCTTGCGGCAGCCTGAACGGCGACAGTCCCCCGACCCCTATCCCGGACTCCTCCTCCAGCAGTGAAGCCCCACCCAAAGGTATTTTCACCCCGCCCTCCCCCGCCATGTCTCCTCCCATGTCCGGCTCCTCCCCTCTACCCTGTGAGGAGCGGGGAATGTTGTCTGGAGGCCGGGTGGGCGGGCCTGACTTTGAGCTGTTGCAGAGACTGGCAGCGGGGGGTGCTGCAGGACGGGTGCTGTTCCACCCCCTGACCCTCGGCCCCCAGGGGCCACAGAGCCTGTACGCCCCCAGTACCATCCGCTATGCGCCCCCAGAGCTGCCCCCCTCCCACCCCGGTGCTGAGGGGCTGCGCGCCGACCACCACAAGGGCCCCCCAGCCTTCTTCCCCCACCTCCAGAGGCTGGCCGGCCTGCCCTCCTTCAGTGGGTTCTCCGGCTCGGACAATCCCTTCAACCCCTTCTGTATGAACGGACTGAGGGGGGCCGCAGGGTCGGAGGAGGACTGAAAGAGAGGAGGGGCTAGAGAGAGAGACATGGGGGGCAGGACATTGGAACATATGGGGTTGGGAAACTGAAGAAAGGACCATTTGCACTGCTTCCGTTGGGGAGTCAGATGGTGTCCGACACAGGCGACAGGATGGGTGACACTCAAAGTGGACTTTGACACTTGACTTTACCCCACTAGCTGTCCAAGCTTTGTCCCCCTCTCTGCTCTACCACATCCTCTCTCCGCTGCTGTTAAATGACTGTGCAGTGTTCCATGTCTAAAGCCATATTGTACATAGAGACAGAGCCATGACATACCTTCACTACTCCTTCCTCAGTATTATAACAACTGCTCCTGAGTCTGTGTGACTGAAGGAGAAAGAAAAAAAAGGGGGGGGGGAAATGGATGACATTTTTTTCACTTGTTTGTGTGAAATACTGAATCGTCTCTTAAACAGAGTTAGAAACTATATTCTGACACAATAGTGGAAATATCGAGGTCTGAGCCGATCTCATGGACGCCCAAAATAATATCCGAACACATCTCGGGTACTCCTTCCTTCCATAAAGGGAACCCCGCTGAAGAGGGTTTGTAACACTGAAAGCACAGAGGAGTGAGAGAGTCCCAGATGACATTCCATTCCACTCTGAGACTGTTCTGTCTGGGGAAGAAAGGTATGGGAGGGAGAACGTACAATACCTCTACTGGCTGGTCACTTTGTAATGTTTTCAGTCTTGTAAAAACTGGAAAAATGGTCCTACAGAATGAAAAGACGCTGGGCTGTGCTGTGTATGAGATGAAAGCCATAGTCCTGTTATATTGTCATGTTGTTGTCATAGGGTGAAGTGGGAGAGGTGTAAAAACGATTGTCTTGCTAGAGGACATACTTTGGGAAATGCCACAGTTGAATTCAGAAACCCTCAACAAATGTATTAGAAATAAAGGGTTTAGGGAGGGGTGGGGGGGGGGGGGTGGATCTTCTTTTTTCTCAAAATATTTGTCCCGAGCACTTACTGAAATTTGTTATGAACACATAGCACTTCATCTTTTGAATTTCCTTGTGTGTATTAAGGATTAAATACAAGAGTGGTCAAGATGAATTACCACAAACGGCCTACAAAATGTAGGGTAATTTAAAGAAAGACCACAGGAGTTTAATACATGGTCATTAAACGTGTGGTCGTTCAAATATGACCGTGGGGATTTAGTACAGTTGGTGGTCAATAAAAAAAGAACCAACTTTTTGTTCTCAAAGTGGAACATCCATATTAGGTCGTTAGAGGTGGGCTGGAAAACAGGGGTCAAATATTCATATATTAAATCATATCAAATATATTAATTTTTATACTCATCACCAGATATTCCATCCAAAATATTGTGAGGTCATAAAAGAAAGACATCCCAAACTGATATTAAAAGAGAGATTAAAATGCCCCGATCGTAAATCGCTATCCTGGTCAAAAATGAAGCGTTGCTGATGGACTGGGTTGGATGTCGGCTGGACAAGACCATATCTGGCATACAGGGGGGTGTGTGTGCGTCGGTTCTAATTCCACTGGCTCTACTACAATGAGACCAGATAAAAACCCTAAGCATTACTGTGACTCTAACCCGTTTCTGTTCAAATATCTGTGAATATACCATCCACTTCTGATCGTCCAATTAAAATGAACCAATGTATAAAAACTATCATACTGATGACGACAATAAAATATTTCATTAGAGGAGCACAAGAAACATTTCTGATATCCTTGTTCTGGTGTCTGCCTGGCTGTCGATACGAGTGGGGAGGTACTGCCTGGCTGTCGATTCGAGGGGGCCGAGGTACTGCCTGGCTGTCGATACGAGTGGGCCGAGGTACTGCCTGGCTCGAAAAACATGCCTTCAAAATGTATCTTAAGATGTCTTGAAAGGTCTCCTAAGTGTCTCAAGTCGTCTCAAGATGTCACATGGTGATGGCTGAATATGTACAGTTCCAGTCAAAAGTTTGGACACACCTACTATTTTCTACATTGTAGAATAATAGTGAAGACATCAAAACTATGAAATAACACATGTGGAATCACGTAGTAACCAAAAAGGTGTTAAACAAATAGATTTTAGATTCTTCAAAGTTGCCACCCTTTGCCTTGATGACAGCTTTGCACACACTTGGCATTCTCTCAACCAGCTTCACCTGGAAAGCTTTTACAACATGATTCCATATGTGTTATTTCATAGTTTTGATGTCTTCACTATTATTCTACAATGTAGAAAATAGTACAAATAAAGAAAAACCCTTGAATGAGTAGGTGTGTCCAAACTTTTGACTGGTACTGTACACCGGCCCACACAACAATATTAATGAAAAAGTACCTGTTGTAAAATCCATCATCCAAATTGGTCCCTGTGGACCAGGTTTGAGTGTCCCTGGCCTGATGTGGTGCAGATGGAGCATGCCCATTAGATAGTATATATCCAGGTTTATGAGCCGAAGCTCTCTAAATAATAGCTCGGAAGATATAGACAAAGTGTGTGTGTGTGTGTGTGTGTGTGTGTGTGTGTGTGTGTGTGTGTGTGTGTGTGTGTGTGTGTGTGTGTGTGTGTGTGTGTGTGTGTGTGTGTGTGTGTGTGTGTGTGTGTGTGTGTGTGTGAGAGAGAGTGCATTTGTGTCTGTCTGCCCGAGGCCGTGTGTATGCATAGAGTGTGTTGTTTGAATGGCCGGTGTATCTGTGTGTGCGTATGCGAGCGTGTGTGTGTTACCGAGGGGTCGTACGTGCGTATGTTTCAGAGCGGGTGTTGTGTTGTTCCAGGCAGCCCTAGGGAGGGGCTCTGACATTGAAGACGGGTTAAATCCTGTTTTACATTCTAGTGGCAGGCCCCAGTTCATTAGAGTGAGGATCATTCCTCCTCAAGACCAAAGGAAGCGCATACTAAACGAGAACAGTTGTTGGGGAGAACATTTGAGTATGCGGGCGTGTGTGCCTGCCGTGCGCATGTGTGTGTGCACGTCTGCTGTGTGTACGCGTGTGTGTAAAGAGAGTTCAGAAATGACCTCGGGTTCCTCTATCTCTTCTTTTCTCAGGTGTGAGTTCTTCCTGTTCCATGGTGGGTGTAAAGGCGTGTCTCTACGTCTCAGATAGGGACTGTGGGTTTGTGGGGGACATGGGCGTCTCTCCTCAACTCCATGCCCTGGCTGTCTGTCTGTCAGGGACTTTGAAGGCTTACAGTGCATTCGGAAAGTATTCACCACCCTGGACTTTTTCCACGTTTTCTTACTTTACGGCCTTATTCTAAAATGGATTTAAAAAATAAATAATAATAATCTCATCAATCTACACACAATACCCCATAATGACAAAGCAAACACTTAAATATCACATTTACGTAAGTACTCAGACCCTTTACTCAGTACTTTATTGATGCACTTTTGGCAGTGATTACAGCTTCTTGGGTATGCTTGGCACACCTGTGTTTGGGAAGTTTCTCCCATTCTTCTCTGCATGTCCTCTCAAGCTCTGTCAGGTCTCTCCAGAAATGTTCGATCGGGTTCAAGTCCGGGCTCTGGCTGGGCCACTCAAGGACATTCAGAGACTTGTCCCGAAGCCATGGGATGGTGCCAGGTTTCCTCCAGACGTGACTGTTGGCATTCAGGCCAAATAGTTAAATTTGGTTTCATCAGACCAGAGAATCTTGTTTCTCATGGTCTGAGAGTCCTTTAGGTGCCTTTTGGCAAACTCCAAGCGGGCTGTCATGTGCCTTTTACTGAGGAGTCGCTTCTGTCTGACCCCTCTATAATAAAGACCTGATTGGTGGAGTGCTGCAGAAATATTTATCCTTCTGGAAGGTTATCCCATCTCCACAGAGGTACTCTGGAGCTCTGTCAGAGTGATTATCGGGTTCTTGGTCACCTCCCTGACCAAGGCCATTCTCTCCCGATTGCTCAGTTTGGCGGGGCGGCCAGCTCTAGGAAGAGTCTTGGTGGTTCCAAACTTTTTGCATTTAAGAATGATGGAGGCCATTGTGTTCTTGGGGACCTTCAATACTGCAGACATGTTTTGGTACCCTTCCACAGAGCTGTGCCTCGACACAATATTGTCTCGAAGCTCTACGGACAATTCCTTCAACCTCGTGGCTTGGTTTTTGCTCTGACATGTACTGTCAACTGTGGGACCTTATATAGACAGGTGTGTGCCTTTCCAAATCATATCCAATCAATTGAATTTACGACAGGTGGACTCCAATAAAGTGGCAAAAACATTTGAGGATGATTAATGGAAACAGGATGCACCTGAGCTCAATTTCGAGTCTCATAGCAAAGGGTATGACACCTACGCATTCAAGGGTTTTTCTTAATTTTTTACTGTTTTCTACATTGTAGAATAATAGTGAAGACATCAAAACTATGAAATAACACATGTGGAATCATGTACTAACCAAGAAAGTGTTAAACAAATCAAAATATATTTTATATTTGAGATTCTTCAAATTAGCCGGCCTTGATCACAGCTTTGCACACTGGCATTCTCTCAACCAGCTTCATTAGGTAGTCACATTGAATGCATTTCAATTAACAGGTGCACACTGGCATTCTCTCAACCAGCTTCATTAGGTAGTCACATTGAATGCATTTCAATTAACAGGTGTGCCTTTTTAAAAGTGAATTTGTGGAATTTCTTTCCTTCTTAATGCATTTGAGCCAATCAGTTGTGTTGTGACAAGGTAGGAGTGGCACAGTATACAGAAGATAGCCCTATTTGGTAAAAGACCGAGTCCATATTATGACAAGTCGCAAAAACCATCAAGCGCTATGATGAAACTGGCTCTCACAAGGAACGCCACAGGAAATGAAGACCCAGATTTACCTCTGCTGCAGAGGTTATGTTCATTAGAGTTACCAGCCTCAGAAACAAATAACTGGCAATTAACTGCACCTCAGATTGCAGCCCAAATATATGCTTCACAGAGTTCAAATAACAGACACATCTAAACATCAACTGTTCAGAGACTGCGTGAATCAGGCCTTCATGGTCGAATTGCTGTAAAAAAAAAACACTACTAAAGGACACCAAGAAACACAAGCAATAGACATTAGACCCGTGGAACTATGTCCATTGGTCTGGTGAGTCCAAATTTGAGATTTTTGGTTCCAACCGCTGAATCTTTGTGAGACGCAGAGTAGGTGAACGGATAATCTCCGCATGTGTGGTTCCCACCGTGAAGCATGGAGGAGGAGGTGTGATGGTGCGTTGCTGGTGACACTCTGTGATTTATTTAGAATTTAAGGCACTCGTAACCAGCATGGCTACCACAGCATTCTGCAGCGATACGCCATCCCGTTTTGTTTGCGCTTAGTGGGACTGTCATTTGTTTTTCAACTGGAAAATGACAAACCTCCAGGCTGTGTAAGGGCTATTTTACCAAGAAGGAGAGATATGGAGTGCTGCATCAGATGACCTGGCCTCCACAATCACCCGACCTCAACCCAATTGAGATGTTTTGAGATAAGTTGCACCGCAGAGTGAAGGAAAAACAGCCAACAAGTGCTCAGCAAATATGAGAGATCCTTCAAGACTGTTGAAAAAGCATTCCAGGTGAAGCTGGTTGAGAGAATGCCAAGTGTGTGCAAAGCTGTCATCAAGGCAAAAGGTGGCTACTTTGAATAATCTAAAATCAAAGATCTAATAGTTTAACATTTTTTTGTTACAACATGATTCCATATGTGTTATTTCATAGTTTTCATCATAGTTTTCATATCTTCACTATTATTCGTCGTTTTTGGTAATCAAGCCTACCACTGTAGTGTCGTCTGCAAACTTGATGATTGAGTTGGAGGCGTGCATGGCCACGCAGTCATGGTTGAACAAGGAGTACAGGAGAGGGCTGAGAACGCGCCCTTGCGGGGCCCCAGTGTTGAGGATGTTGTTTCCTACCCTCACCACCTGTGGGTGGCCCTTCAAATTCCAGGATCCAGTTACACAGGGCGGGGTCGAGACCCAGAGTTTCGAGCTTAATGATGAGTTTGGAGGGTACTATAGTGTTAAATGCTGAGCTGTAATCGATGAACAGCATTCTGACATAGGTATTCCTCTTGTCCAGATGGGTTAGGGCAGTGTGCAGTGTGATTGCGTCGTCTGTGGACCTATTGGAGCGGTAAGCAAATTGGAGTGAGTCTAGGGTATCAGGTAGGGTGGAGGTGATTTGGTCCTTGACTAGTCTCTCAAAGCACTTCATGATGACGGAAGTGAGTGCTACGGGAACAATAGTTGTTTAGCTCAGTTACTTTAGCTTTCTTGGGAACAGGAACAATGGTGACCCTCTTGAAGCATTTGGGAACAGCAGACTGGGATAGGGATTGATTGAATGAATATGTCCGTAAACACGCCAGCCAGCTGGTCTGCTCATGCTCTGAATACGCGGCTAAGGATGCTTTCTGGACTGGCAGCCTTGCGAGGGTTAACACGTTTAAATGTTTTACTCACGTTGGCCGCGACGGGGCTGGTTTTCTTTTTGTAATCCGTGATTGACTGTAGACCCTGCTACATTCGTCTTGTGTCTGAGCCGTTGAAATGTGACTCTACTTTGTCTCTATACTGACGCTTAGCTTATTTGATTGCCTTCCTAAGGGAATAACTACACTGTTTGTATTCGGTCATGTTTCCGGTCCCCTTGCCATGATTAAAAGCAGTGGTACGTGCTTTCAGTTTTGTGCGAATGTTGCCATCAATCCACGGTTTCTGGTTGGGGAAGGTTTTAAAGGTCACCGTAGGTACAATATCACTGATGCACTTGCTAATAAACTCCCTCACTGATTCAGTGTATACACCAATGTGTTGTCTGAGGCTATCCGGAACATATCCCAGTCTACGTGATCGAAGCAATGTTGAAGTTTGGAATCCGATTGGTTGGACCAGCGTTGAACAGACATGAGCACGGGCGTTTCCTGTTTCAGTTTCTGTCTATAGGCTGGAAGCCTCAAAATGGAGTCGTGGTCAGATTTGCCAAAAGGAGGGCGAGGGAGGGTTTGTATGCGTCGCGGAAGTTAGAGTAGCAATGATCCAGAATGCTGCTAGCCCGGGTCGCGAATTATATATGCTGATAAAATTTAGGGAGCCTTGTTTTCAGATTAGCTTTGTTAAAATCCCCAGCTACAATAAATGCAGCCTCAGGATATATGGTTTCCAGTTTACAGAGTCCAATGAAGTTATTTTCGCTTTGTCATTATGGGGTATTGTGTGTAGAGTGGGGGAAACATTTTATTTAATAATTTTTAGAACAAGGCTGTACAATTTGAAAGAGTCCAAGGGTAAAAATACCTCCCGAATGCTCTGTTATCTCAGCCTCTGAGTGGAAGGGCAGTCTCTAGGGAAATACCTTCGCACATGGGCCTGACACTGAAACTGAAAACATTAGGGGAAACATGAGTGAGATCTGAAGGTTCCTTTACTAGACCTTTACATCCCCTCTCCTCCCTCCATCCTCTCCCCAACTACACCACACTTACCACCTCTCTACTTGCCCCACCACCTCTCCTCTCCTTTAACACTATTAACCCTCCTCCTTCAGTCTCTCCATCCCCATCCACACCGCCTGTTCCACTCAGTCTTTCACTGCCACAGCCCCATCCCCCTCCCCTCCTCTATTCTGTCCAGATTGTGAGTGGAGGGTAATATGCTCATCTATAACCTGCCATGGTGCCGTGAGGTGGGTTGGTGATGGTGTTGTGAGTCAGTCCATGGGCCGGGTGTTTGTCAGTGTGGACGCGTGCTGCTGGGTAGCCATGCCCTTTAGACGCGCCAGGCCCCAGGAGCCGCCTGCATGCCAAGCAGAGCCGCCTGCGCAGTCAGACGCAGCCGAGGAGGAGGGGAGGTGGGAGGGTGGCAGGATGCAGCACCGACACACCCTGCATGAGAAACTAACTGCGCCAAAACGCCTGGGTTGGAGTGGTGGGGAGAGAGAGAAGGAAAGAGAAGAGGAGAGGGAGGGTTAGATGCACTGGAGTTTACCTGAGTGACACAGACTGATGTAGAGAGAGAAAAAGTAGGATTAATCGAAAAAGCGGATGGGCATCTGACCTCAGGACAGAGAGGAGAGTCTCAGCAGCTCATGCCTCGACCCAAACCTTCTCACCTCTCCAGTGAATGAATCAATGGATGAGAGAGATAACCCACACCTGGGCAGTAACCTATTAAGTGATCACTATCGTCACCCTCCCGGTGTTATCCAGACAGCACTGAGGTGCTGCTCTGTGTGTAGTGTACCCAGAGAGGAGGATGGGAGGAATACATGGCATCAATGCTTGGTTGAGTGAAACGAACGACACAACACGGTTTTAAATGAAGGGAATGTCAGCCATTTTGGTTTAATATTCTTACTCCATTTCTATGGTGTCACATCTGATAAGCCTACATTTGATTGTGCAACATTCTGATCTCTTTAAAAAGGTGCTACACAAAGGAAATTACAACGCGCAAGTTGTTTTGGTCCAACAGCTTAAAAAAAATATTGTTGTTGAAAATAGAATTTTACAGCAATTTAGATGGTACAATGACTCCCTACACTAGTCAGTGCTTGTTTTCGCACATAAACTGAAATTGAGCGAACGGTGTAGAATTTTATCAACCAAGGAAATTACAGAGATTTCCACTAGCTAACACAGCCACAAAGTCAAAAACAGATTCCGCTCCGGCGGGAGAAATCAATAGGCGAATATCACAATACCGATGGGTAAGTAATATTGCGGAAAAACAATCATTCCACTATTAGCTCAAAATATATTAAATACTTTTCCTGAAATTACAATGCAAAAATTCAAGAAATCCTGCGTAGCACCTTTAAGTATCGACCACAAACATACATTAGTCTTTTCACGTAGGGGTCAAACACACAACACCAGTTTGATTTTGGAACTGTGTTTATGTACATATTCATACATGAAGTCTAATGATATATAGTAAGTTGTACTGAAGGCCATGCAGAAATCAAATACATCACACTGCAACTCCATACAGATTATCTCTAGCGACTAACTCGCCGCGTTCTACCATCCAGGTCTCGCATGCTAATGTTCTGTAGCGCAGCGGTCAGGTCAGGATGGTGGATCAGGCTAGAGGATAACCATACCTATAGTGCATTCGTAAAGTATTCAAACCTGATGACTTTTCTCCACATTTTGATACGTTACAGCCTGATTCTAAAATTGATAAATGCTAACATTTCCTCGTCAATCTACACATAATATAACAATGCAAAAACAGTTCACATTTTTTGTGTGCAAAAAAAACAAAAACAATTATTTTCATAAGTATTCAGACCCTTTGCTACGAGACTCAAAATTCAGCTCAGGTGCATCCTGTTTCCATTGATCATCCTTGATGTTTCTACAACTTGATGGGAGTCCATCTGTGGTCAATTAAATTGATTGGAAAGGCACACACCTGTCTATATAAGGTTACAGTTGGCAGTGCATGTAAGAGCAAAAACCAAGCCATGAAGTCGAAGGAATTGTCCATAGAGCTTAGAGACAGGATTGTGTCGAGGCAAAGATCTGGGGAAGGGTACCACAAAAATTGTCTGCAGCATTGAAGGTCCCCCAAAACACACTAGCCTCCATCATTCTTAAACGTAAGAAGTTTGGAACAGCCAAGAGTCTTCCTAGAGCTGTCCCCCCGGCCAAACTGAGCAATCGGGGGAGAAGGGCCTTGGTCAGGGAGGTGACCGAGAACCCGATGGTCACTCTGACAGAGCTCCAGAGTTCCTCTGTGGAGATGGGAGAACCGTCCAGAAGGATAACCAACTCTGCAGCACTCTACCAATCAGGCCAGACGGAAGCCACTCCTCAGTAAAAGGTACATGACAGCTCACTTGGAGTTTGCCAAAAGGCACCTAAAGGACTCTCAGACCATGACAAACAAGATTTTCTCGCCTGATGAAACCAAGATTGAACTCTTTAGCCTGAATGCCAAGCGTCACGTCTGGAGGAAACCTGGCACCATCCCTACGATGAAGCAGCATCATGCTGTGGGGATGTTTTTCAGCAGCAGGGACTGGGAGACTAGTCAGGATCGACAGAAAGATGAAAGGAGCAAACTAGAGAGATCCTTGATGAAAATCTGCTCCAGAGTGCTCAGGACCTCAGACTGGGGCAAAGGTTCCAACAGGACAACGACCCTAAGCACTCAGCCAGGACAATGCAGGAGTGGCTTCGGGGCAAGTCTCTGAATGTCCTTGAGTGGGCCAGCCAGAGCCTGGATCTAACATCTCTGGAGAGACCTGAAAACAGCTGTGCAGCGACGCTACCCATCCAACCTGACAGAGCTTGAGCGGATCTGCAGAGAAGAATGGGAGAAACTCCCCAAATACAGGTGTGCCAAGCTTATAGCGTCATACCCAAGAAGACTCAAGGCTGTTATCGCTGCCAAAGGTGATTCAACTAAGTACTGAGTAAAGGGTCAGAACGCTTATGCAAATGTGTAAAATAATTATCTATGTTTTGCAAAAATGTCTAAAAACCTGTTTTTGCTTTGTTATTATGGATTATTGTGTAGATTGACGAGGGGGATTTAAATTGTTTAAATATATTTTAGAATAAGGCTGTAACGTAAACGTAACAAAATGTGGAAAAAGTCAAGGGGTCTGAATACTTTCCAAATGCACTGTAAAATGTCCATCTCACACAAACACACGGGTTATACAAATGTTATAGTTTCTCACTAAAATCTCTCCAAAAAGACAAGAGGTTCAGGGTGGTAATTTTGATTACGTTGTGGTTGCAGCTTTCAAGCCTCGATTGAGTAAAGGTATGAAATAACGATACTTTACAGTTAAAACTAAACTACTCTATAGAAATCCACTATCAAGATTGCATTGAACATGTTTAAATAAAAATAATTCAAACTTATAGCACTTTGCCATTTTTTGTTGTCGTCGTCGTCGTCATTTGCTTTGTGACAAAAGTATATTGAATCACAAAACCCTTTGGGAAAAAGGCCAAAGCCTTTGAGTTAAAAGAAACTTTTCAATCTAAAATACAGAACACATAAGAAAAACCCAGACTTTTACACACAGAGAAAATCGATTACACAAATATAGACCATTGCTGATTACTTACCTAGAGTATTTATACATTATATCGCAAATTCACATAGGGCTAGTTCATCCATTCAACACTGCAACATGGGCTACATCTCCTCATTCTACATCACCAGCATGGATTACTACAGAGAATCCAAGTACTCCTTCGTAATAAATATAGAATAAACTGATATAAAAATTTTTTTTTTTTTTACATCAATCAAAACCATATTTAGGTGAACACAGCATGAGCTGGCTCAGAGTATGGCTTGGGAATTGTACAGGGCACTTTGATTCATAAAGTAAACATGATCAGGAGTAAATCAACTCAAACGAGGCACTCTCACAGAGTGCCTGTGCAAAATAAAACTACAATTTAAAAAAAAATTCTAACATTGATATTATGAACTAAAAAGTAACTCTTTATTCCAGCAATTTAACACACCCACCCACACAAATTAATATCAGAGGTCAGCAAACAACCACCATCCAAATCAATCATGCCTTTCACTGATCCCCTTTATTCCCCCCCATCTCTTTGAACACACTTCCTCTCAGTCCTCTCTCTCACTCACTCACACACACACCTCGTCACCTTTGCCACTCACACTCTCTACTTGTCTTGGCCTTTGTTGCTGCCGTGGTGCCGGTTGCCATGGGAGTGGTTGGCGCGGTCCCGACAGTCTGGACACTCCTCTCCGTCATCGTCCTCGTCCTCCTCATGTATAATCTCCACCTCCAGGCGTCCGATGTAGAGAGATACCGCACACAGCCAGAAGAGGGCGACGCTGCTCACCACAGCAACATTCAGCAGCACGGCAGGCAGGGAGAGAAGCATCATCCTCCTCAGCGAAAACAGGCTGCCCACGTAGGACGCCCCGCCGAACGATACACACACACCACCCAGGATGAAGAAGGCTGGGGGTGGGGAGAGAGAGAGAGAGGAGGATGACCAAAATAAGTAACTTGTGTTTATAATGGGTGTGTTTCAGTAACCTTTAAGGTATTTTCTCATAATTATGCTTTCTCCAATAGAATAATAGCCACACCCCTGGCCTTCCTAGTCTCCTTACCATATCCTGCCTCTCGTCCCACATCACTCTGGACGAAAGCGATGACCCCGATCCCGGTGGCCAGGAGTCCGTTCCGGAACCAAGACAGGAACCCTAGAACAGAACAGCACGGAGCTTACAGACAAGTCTGAAAACAACCCCTCACCTCTTTCTCTAACCCTACCAGTGTTTGCAGTCAGGAGCTTTTCCCATATTGCTCACGTTTCTGGATTCAGATGTGTAGCCTACAGATGCATGCATATTGTGTTCATCTTCTTTCGCTACAATAACTGGTCTAACTGTGCCAACGGGAATTCTAGCAAAATGCATAGCAAAGTAATTCAACAAATAGCCTAGGTCTTTGAACCTCTTCCTAATCTAAATGTGCAGTTACCAGTTTCGTGGGACTTTTTCAGCATCTGCAGAGCAAAACAAAAATAGCAGTGATTTAGAAAGGTGGTTCATGTCCGCACACAGATCCTTTCTGTAACGCTGGAGTACATTCAAGTAATTTGGAAAAGCAACAAGGCGAATCAAGTCGCACATCATTTTCTGGAATGGCAAGACTTTACCGTCCCTTTGAACTTACCAAGGCATCCGCCTTATCGAGTTCTGTCAGAAGATGATACTCTGGCATCCGAGCCTTGCCCCATGGCCCCTTCTCAGCCACCCATTTCCGCGACGACCCGTGGACTCTCCTCACCGGCAGTCCCCCGAGGTACTGAGGCCTGACGTGCTTCACAACCCAGGCGAACTGATTTGCAATCCGCGGCAGCTGTCTGCACGTAAACCAACTCAAGGCAGCCATAGCTCGCTAAAAACACAACACGACCTTTGCATGCCCTGTGAACTTTCACACTGCAAACGACACACGGAAAGGAGGCGGTGCTCCCGTGCCAACATACTGTTGTAGCGCCGTCCAGCGTTTGTTATCGTAAAATAAACCGCGCCATAATCTTCCTTTATGAAATGTGTATTTTATTTTGTAAATGTTTAACGTAGACTGTTTCTCCTTTACTACCAGATTTCCTCTCTAGACGCATCCTGTTAACCTCCTTCTACTTTACCTGCACCTTGTGTTTAGCTCATTCAGCCACCAGAGGGCATCGCTAGACTACAAAACGGATTCCATGATCATAGGGCCAATGAAACAGTTTTAGGGTTTGAAATTGTTTGTGTGTCAGGGTTTCTCCTAGGACCCGAATTAGTGGGGAACATGTGAAAGGTATAAAAACAACCCTTGGATACGGTGAAGCTATCAACTTTTTCTAGAAGGTTCAGTGTAGAGTCTGTGCTGCTTTATTGCTGTGCCCGGCTGTTACGCACGTGTGGGCAACCATTTTGGTGAGAAGTTACGTGTTGAGTTTGGTTATCAGTGTTTTTTTGTTTTTGTTGAACAACATTTCCAATGTTTAAAAAAAAAAAGTTATGCCTCTCCAGTAATGCCCCTTTAGTTTCCAGTTGGTTTGTGTTTGGATAGGCTTTATAAATGTGCTTAGAATCTCTGACTAAATATGTTACAGTAGTGTTGATGTTAGGGGTGTGTTCTCCATGTACAGTGCCTTCAGAAAGTATTCACACCCCTTTACTTGTTCCACATTTTGTTTTGTTACAGCCTGGATTTAAACTTGATTAAATGTAGATTGTTTTGTCACTGGTCTACACACAATAACCCATAATGTCAGTATTATTATTATGATTATTTTTTTTGACAAATTAATTAAAAATGAAAAGCCAAAATGTCTTGAGTCAATAACTATTCAGTCCCTTTGTTATGGCAAGCCTAAATAAGTCCAGGAGTAACAAATTGCATATACTCACTCGATGTGCCATAAGTGTTTAACATGATTTTTGAATGACTACCTCATCTCTGTAACCCACACACACGTGATCTGTAATGTCCCTCAGTCGAGCAGTACATTTCAAACACAGACTCAAGCACAAAGACCAGGAAGATTTTCCAATGCCTCGCAACCATTGGTAGATGTATCTAAAAAAAATACATTGAATATTCCTTTGAGCATGGTGATGTTATTAATTACACTTTGGATGGTGTATCAATCACTACAAAGACAAAGGTATCCTTCACAACTAAGTTACCAGAGAGGAAGGAAACCTTTCAGAGATTTAACCATGAGGCCAATGGTGACTTTAAAACAGTTACAACATTGTAGTTACTCCACAATACTAACCAAAATGACAGTGCAAGGAAGGAAGCATGTACAGAATACAAATATCCCAACATATGCATTCTGTTTGCAATAAGGCACTAAAGTAAACCTGCAAAAAATAAATGAACTTCATGTCCTGAATACAAAGCGTTATGTATTTTAAATCATGGTGGTGGCTGCATCATGTTATGGGTATGCTTGTTATGGGCAAGGACTGGGGATTTTTTTTAAGATAAAAAGAAACGGAATAGAGCTAAGCACAGGCAAAGTCCTAGAGGAAAACCCGGTTCGGTCTGCTTTCCAACAGACACTGGGAGACAAATTCACCTTTCAGCAGGACAATAACCTATAACACAAGGTCAAATATACACTGGAGTTGCTTACCAAGATGACATTGAATGTTTCTAAGTGGCCTAGTTACAGTTTTGACTTCAATTGGCTTGAAAATCTATGGCAAAACTTGAAAATGGCTGTCTAGCAATGATCAACAACCAACTTGACAGAGCTTGAAGAATTTAAAAAATAAATGTGCAAATATTGTACAATCCAAGTGTGCAAAGATCTTAGAGACTTACCCAGAAAGACTCACAGCTGTAATCCCTACCAAAGGTAATTTGGGGTCGAATACTTTTCTAATCAAGATATATTTGTTTTATTATTATAGTTTTTTAAATATATTTTTTACAATTGCTAGAATTTTTCTTCCACTTTGACATTACATAGTATTTTGGGTAGATTGTTGGAAAAAAAGAGGATTAAATAAATGTTTATCCCTCTTTGCAACACAATTATTTTTTTGTTGAAAAAGTAAAGGGGTGTGAACACTTTCTGAAGGCACCTGTATGTGTCAATGACTGTGTAGCTTACTGCTGCTTTTGGATGTGTGTGTGCGTGCATGTGTGACTGGTCACTGTAGGATAAGTGGGGGACCTCTTCCTGTCGGTCTCTCTGTGCGGTGGGCCCTTTGTCTCCCTGCAGTCCTTGGGGACACCGACCGACCATGCCCGCCCTACCTGACAATTGTTTAGCGTGAGGAGCACGGGGAGGCAGACGGGGGGTCTCAGGAACAAGGGTGTGTGTGTGTGTGTGTTGACAAGGGGCTTTCAGGAAGGCCAACAACCCTTTGATGTGATGAGCAGCTGACACTCTGGTCTCAGTCACGCCACCCTACTACTGACCATGCTGGACACACACACGCACACGCACACACACGCACACACACACACCAGCTTTAAGATCAGTTTTAGCGTTTACCTGAATAATGCTCAGGGCTAGGGAGGGACGGGAGGAAATCTGATTAGAAACCGAGAGTAATGGAATGAATATATGAAGTTGGTGAAAGATTTAGGTGGGAGAACCTCTTTAGTTGAAGACAATGGCAGAAGTGTGCTCCAGTACAGAACATACCTCCTAGACCTCTCAGCAGTCAACATCCTGGGTTAGACTAAATGGGTGTCCTGTGTGGCTCACTTGGTAGAGCACAGCACTTGCAATGCCAGGGTTGTGGCTTACAATTCCCACGGAGGACCAGTATCAAAACCACTGTAAATCGCTCTGAATTAGAGCGTCTGCTAAATTCTGTGAAAGAGAAGATGCCAGGGCTTTACTTTATGCTGATCACGCTTTTAAAATGGAAGTGCAAACAGTAAATGGTTTTATACTGTGATAATTGAAGGGCAACACACCACGGTACTATTCCAACAGGAACAGTCCATTCAACAAGGCAAGCCTGCTGGTCTGGATGTCTGGGCCCCAGTATCCACAAAGCGCCTCAGAGTACGAGTGCTGATCTAGGATCAGTTTATAATCTCATGAATATGATCTTAAAGGCTAAACTGATCCTAGATCAGCACTCCTACTCTTGAGATGCTTTGGGAGATGGGCCCTGAACACTGAGCAGTGAGGTGTTGAAGTTGTGGTTATCAGAAGAGGCGCTTGCTTGTGTGGTGACTATATACTTCTGGACTGGCTCCAGGAGTGAGCAGAAAAATAAGTGGATGTGAATGAAGTTTTTTTTTCCAGACGAGAAGTGAGAGGCACTCGAACCATTGTTTTGGTGTGTGTTTGTGTGGATGTGTTAATCTTCCAAATGATGTGTGGGTGTGTGTCTCTCCGTGTGTGCATCTTTGTGTGTGTGTGTGAGTGGATTTATGTTGGCACATACTGTAGCAGCCGTGTTGGTAGATACGTGATACTGATATGGTTACATAAAGGGGGCTGAGGCTACGAGCATTGGGGTTATGAAACGAGGTAGTAGAGGGAGGAGCAGGTATGGGGTTAGTATAGGGGGAGGGGCAGATTAAGGGGATCTCATAGACTACGTCCCAAATGGCACCCTATTCCCTTGTGCACTACTGGTCAAAAATAGTGCACTGCATAGGGAATAGGGTGTCATTTGGAATGGAACCCTCGAGTTCACTCCGTTCTTCAAAACAATGTGCGATTGCAATGTGTGACCACATTGTAATCTCCTCAACTCTTTAGTGACATGCAATCTGCCAACCTTACCACAGTTTTGTATTCCTCTCTCTGTTTCTCTGTCTCTTGCCATTCGTTCCATTGTTATACCTCCCTGTTCTTCCCTCCATCACTCCTGCTGAGACAGGTCTGGGAGAGGAAATGGCTGCAGAATTGTGGTTAGAGAGACTGGACTTCTTACTGTATGGCCTCAGTGTGTGTGTGTGTAAATAGCATCCATAATTCCCCTGAACGTCCACAGTGTGAAGGTCCATGCTCTGTGTGATATCAGTGACTCTGTCCAGAATCAGAAAGCAGTACTCCATATTCAAGAAGGCAAAATAACAAGTCTTCTTATACAAAAACACATTTTAATTAAATACTGCAAAATTCAGAAACAAAATTAGGCAACTTTTTTTGTTCTCATTGTTTGTTACTATTGCATCTCAATAACCATATTATCCACAGCATAAAAGCATTTTCTAAATTTCCATTGTTATCATTTACAGATAGCATTTCTGAAAAGTGATATTTTTTACTTCTCTCTTACCCAGTCTGTAACACACACACACACACACACACACACACACACACACACACACACACAAAGTCAAGCGCATCCTCACCCCCATTCAAGGCCAGGGTGCACACATGCACAAACAGTCTTGTTTAACTAGCCTTGTGGGGACACAAAACAGATTCCCTTTCAAAATCCTATTTTCCCTCCCCTAACCCCAAAAACCTAACCTTAACCCCTAACCATAATTCAAACCTTAACCCTTAACCCCAAAACCTAACCTTAACCCCTAACCATAATTCAAACCTTACCCCCTAACCCCAAAAACCTAACCTTAACCCCTAACCATAATTCAAACCTTAACCCTTAACCCCAAAACCTAACCTTAACCCCTAACCATAATTCAAACCTTACCCCCTAACCCCAAAAACCTAACCTTAACCCCTAACCATAATTCAAACCTTAACCCTTAACCCCAAAACCTAACCTTAACCCCTAACCATAATTCAAACCTTAACCCCTAACCCCAAAACCTAACCTTAACCCCTAACCATAATTCAAACCTTAACCCCATAGAACTATACTTATGGGGACTAACAAAATGTCCCCAGTTGGTCAAATTTCTGTTTGTTTACTATTCTTGTGGAGACTTCTGGTCTTTCACACAGACCCTCCTGTGCATTAACGTTTGCTTCTGTGGAATTGAACAAGGTTGACTGAGGGTTTGGGGTCAGGTTAAATTCAGATGTCGTGGTAAACCGTGTCCAATCGATTGTATGTGTGAGTAGACCAGAATGCACTGTAGGTGATGTTGATAGTGCTGATGCAGCCTCTAGTCTTGGTACCAGTAGGGTTGGGGCATACAGGTGCAATTGGGACCACTAAGGTACTAGAAACAGGTTTGCTTGTACAGTACATCTTCTTACACTCCCTCATGCACGTACACAGATGCACACAGTCGTACACACGTCAACAAAATACACCCTAGAAACATTCAGCAAACCCTGTTTCGACCCGACCCACCGGCGGCTTGCACAGGTTCCAGTGTTTTTGTGGAAGTGTCTGTGTGAGCTTTGCGTCGGCGCCGCCTTCAAAACGTTTCACAAACAAAAACACGCTCTTGGAATTGTTACATTGCGTTCCCGACATGGCACACTCCTTCGATTCTCACTGGCTGTCGCACGAACAAACAAACATTATTGAGGAGGCCGTGAAAGCACTTTATCTGTTTGACTAGTCGAGTTAAAAGTCGAGTTGAATAGAGTCTTCATGCTTCTCTGCGTTAAAGAGTCTTCAGTCTTCTCTGCGTTAAAGAGAGTCTTCAGTCTTCTCTGTACGCTGGTGGCAGGTGGCTAACCCTAACAGTTTCTCCAGCAACATGACTGCTGGGAGAAGCTGAATGCCACCCTGCTGTATGATATGTAAAGGATCATTTCCTGTGAGGTCACTTCCTCTTTAACGGCGCGTTGTTGATTGACGGCTGGATGTAGCTGAGGCAACATGCTGGATGTGTCACGATGTGTGTGATGGTCAGGACCTCCAAACACATTTCCCTAACTGTCCTGTTCTAACCTGATGGGAGAGAAGAAAGAAAAAAAATGTTGGGGGAGGTTCTCTTCTGCACTGTTGAACCAATCTAGTACATTTGGAGGAGGAGTTAAGATTGCTAACGTCCAAAAGTGGAAGTCGCGGCACAGGCTCGCTTTACATTTCCCCTGAAAACCGGATGCAATCGTTTTCCTCCGACCATACAGAGGGTGCTCCTGTCTCCTTAGGCCTGCTTTCTGATTGGACAAAATGCCCTCATCTTTTGACTGAGCTGAGCAGAGAAGATTGCTTTCTGATTATAATATAAACAGCGATGATTATTGAAAGGGCAAAAACTGAAAAACAAGAGCCGGTCCAATCGGTTTCTTGTCTCAAATTCTTTTTTTAAACTTCTCTGATGAAGATGAGTCATCTTCATCCTCTTCGGCCCTTATGCCACCTGAGTTAGTCTGACCCTGCCTCGCTCTTCTCACCAACTGATTCCACCGTGTTCTATCTCCGCCCCCTTTCCCTCAACCGCCCAATCAGATGCTGCCGTATTTCCTCACAGCCAATCAAGAGCTGTTTCAGACGACTGACAGAGACAGAGTGGGCAGGGCCTGCTGGGTTTACAGCGTCTCCCCTCAGAATAAAATGTCCAATAGCAGCGCGGGTAGGCACATGCACATCCAGAAAGCACTCGTGGGGGTGGGGGGGTTGGACGGGATTTAGGTTTTGTTGTTTTGAGTGACGGGCACTTGAACACCTTTCTGTCCGGTTGCTATGGAAACAAGAAATGGCAGAGGAGACGAGTCTAAATACTGTTTGAAAAGTGGACTGTACAAAGTGCATAAACCGTTACAGGCACACTATTACATGTAAGTCAGACATTCAGAACTGTAACTCACCCAATCTGTACTTCTCTTTGGCCTCGGCCCGCTCCTTGGCATCAAAGTACCAGACAGTGATGGCATAGCTGTAACACACAGATCTGATCAGACTGACAACACAGATTCTCAGCTCAGGAGCAAGTACAGACCAATTCAGTACAGTATAGTACAGTACAGAGTAGGAGAGGCTTGTGCTATACAATACATTCGGGAAAGTATTCAGACACCTTGACCTTCTCCACATTTTGTTACGTTACAGCCTTCTCTAATGGATTAAATACATTTTTTCCCGCATCAGTCTCACACAATACCCCATAAAGACGAAGTGAAAACAGTTTATTTTTGCAAAGTTACATAAGTTACCAGACCCTTTGCTATAAGACTCGAAAACAGGTGCTTCCTGTCTCCATTGATCATCCTTGAGATGTTTCAACAACTTGATTGGTGGGAAATTCAATAGATTGGACATGATTTGGAAACGCACGCACCTGTCTATATAAGGTCCCACAGTTGACAGTGCACGTCAGATCAAAAACCAAGCCATGAGATCGAAGGAATTGTCCGCAGAGCTCCGAGACAGGATTGTGTTGAGGCACAGATCTGGGGAAGGGTACCAAAACATTTCTGCAGCATTGATGGTCCCCAAGAACACAGTGGCCTCCATCATTCTTAAATGGAAGAAGTTTGGAACCACCAAGACTCTTCCTAGAGCTAAGCCGCCCGACCAAACTGTGCAATCGGGGGGAGAAGGGCCTTGGTCAGAGAGGTGACCAAGAACATGATGGTTACGTTAACAGAGCTCCAGAGTTCCTCAGTGGAGATGGGAGAATCTTCTAGAAGGATAACCATCTCTACAGCACTCCATCTGCCAGGCCTTTATGGTAGAGTGTCCAGACGGAAGCCACTCCTCAGTAAAAGCACATGACAGCCCACTTGGAGTTTACAAAAAGGAGCCTAAAGGACTCTCAGACTATGAGAAACAAGATTCTCTGGTGTGATGAAACTAAGATTGAACTCTTTGGCCTGAATGCCAAGAGTCACATCTGGAGGAAGCCTGGCACCATCCCTATGATGAAGCATGGTGGTGGCAGCATCATGCTGTGGGGATGTTTTTCAGCATCAGGGACTGGGAGACTATTCGGGATCAAGGAAAAGATGAATGGAGCAAAGTACAAAGAGATCCTTGATGAAAACCTGCTTCAGAACACTCAGACTGGGGGTGAAGGTTCACCTTCCAAAAGGACAATGACTCTAAGCACACAGCCAAGACAACGCAGGAGTGGCTTTCGGGACAGGTCTCTGAATGTCCTTGAGTGGCCCAGCCAGAGCCCGGACTAGAACCCGATCGAACATCTCTGGCGAGACCTGAAAATAGCTGTGCAGCGACGCTCCCCATCCAACCTGACACAGCTTGAGAGGATCTGCAGAGAAGAATGGGAGAAACTCCTCAAATACTGGTGTGCCAAGCTTGTAGCGTCATACCAAAGAACACTTGAGGCTGTAATCACTGCCAAATGTGCTTCAACAAAGTACTGAGTAAAGGGTCTGAATACCTATGCAAATGTTGTATTTCAGTTTTTTATAAATTAGCAAACATTTCTAAAAAAACAGTTTTTGTAGATGGATGAGGGGGAAAAAACTATTTAATCCATTTTTGAATAAGGCTGTAATGTAACAAAATGTGGAAAAAGTCAAGGGGTCTGAATACTTTCCAATTGCACAGTATACTGTATTGGCAGTGGAGGGTTAAGTGAGGGTTCTTGCCTCTCCTGTGAGGCTTCTCAGTGGGGTTGTGTTGTTTATTCCTGTCTCTCTCCCTCAAGCCCGAGAGCTGCAATTGAACCGACGACTGCCCCCCTACCGCCCTCCACCCTCCCTCCCTCCACCCCTGAACCCAATCCCAGTCAGGAAATACGTTCTTCCTGTCCTGAGCCCCACCTCACCCCCCAGCTGTCAGACAGAGAGGAGAGGACTAACTAATGAACTAGAATCAAGCCAATGACGTGTCACATTTTTGTGGTGTTCTTCTGACTAATGCATTCCAGGATTCAGCACGTAGATGAAAACAATCTTGTGCATGATCACAACATCAGGCAGGAGTCTGAATAGGCTTTGGCTGAGTTCATACTTCTCTCAACAGTGGATCATCAGCATGAGAGTGGATCTATAATCTGTTAAAGGGATACGTCGGGATTTTGGCAACAAAGCCTTTTATCTACTTCTCCAGAGTCCGATGAACTCGCGTTAACCATTCTTATGTCTCTGTGTGCAGTTTTGAAGGAAGTTGCTAACTAGCGTTAGCGCACGCTAGTAGATACCATAGACTGCCAGTCATTGCGCTAACGCTAAGTAGCATTGAGTCGCTAAACTACCTCTAACTTCCTTCATACTGGATACCGAGACATAAAAATGGTATCCAATGAGTTCATCTGACAAATCCAAAGTATCCCTTTAATAGAGCAGGTCAAAGTTTCCCCAACAACATTAGGAGCCTTTAGTTAACATATACTGTCCTGTGCTGTGTGTGAAGGAAGTAAAGTGGGTTAGAGGTTGTAAGGGCTCGGCAGAGAGAAGAAGTGTGGGGGTGGTGAGTGGATGTGGTTATGTTCAAAACATGTGGCACACATCCAAATGAAATGTATTTGTCACATGCGCCGAATACAACAGGTGTAGACATTACAGTGAAATGCTAACTTACAAGCCTTTAACCAACAATGCAGTTTTAAGACAACTAAGTGTTCAGTAAAAACAATTAAAAAAAAAAAAAACGAATAGCTAAAGAGCAGCAGTAAAATAACAGTAGCGAGGCTATATAGAGAGAGTACCGGTACAGAGTCAATGTGCGGGGGCACGGGTTAGTTGAGGTAATTGAGGTAATATGTACATGTAGGTAGAGTTAAAGCGATTATGCATAGATAATAACGAGTAGCAGCAGCGTAAAAGAGGGGGGAGGGAGGGATGCAAATAGTCTGAGTAGCCATTTGATTAGCTGTCCAGGAGTCTTATGCCTTGGGGGTAGAAGCTGTTACGAAGCCTTTTGTACCTAGACTCCTGTACCGCTTGCCATGCGGTAGCAGAGAGAAACAGTCTATGACTAGGGTGGCTGGAGTATGTGGCCATTTTTAGGGCCTTCATCTGAAGGGAGATCCTGGATGGCAGGAAACTTGGCCCCGGTGATGTACTGGGCCGTACGCACTACCCTCTGTAGTGCCAGATGGTCGGAGGCCGTGCAGTTGCCATACCAGGCAGTGATGCAACTAGTGATGCTCTCGATGGTGCAGCTGTAGAACTTTTTGAGGATCTGAGGACCCATGCAAAATAAGATTCGTCATGCCCTCTTCACAACGGTCTTGATGTGTTTGGACCATGATTATTATTGTACATTTTTCCTTTTCGTTAGGGGTAATATGATAGTTTGTTAGTGATGTTGACAGCTCTCAACCTGCTCCACTACAGACCTGTCAATGAGAATTGGGACATGCTCGGTCCTCTTTTTCCTGTAGTCCACAGTCATCTTGTCACGTTCTGACCTTTATTTCCTTTGTTTTGTATTTATTTAGTATGGTCAGGGCGTGAGTTGGGTGGGCAGTCTATGTTTGTTTTTCTATGATTTGGGTATTTCTATGTTTCGGCCTAGTATGGTTCTCAATCAGAGGCAGGTGTCATTAGTTGTTTCTGATTGAGAATCATACTTAGGTAGCCTGGGTGTCACTGTGTGTTTGGGGGTGATTGTTCCTGTCTCTGTCTTTGCACCAGATAGGACTGTTTAGGTTTTCCATGTTTATTGTTTTGTAGTGTTCATGTGTACATTTACATATTAAAAGAACCATGGACACTTACCACGCCGCATTTTGGTCCTCCGATCCTTCTCGCATCTCCTCTTCAGATGAAGAGGAGGAAATCCCTGACACATCTCCTTTGTCTTGATCACGTTGAGGGAGAGGTAGTTATTATGGCTCCACATGGCCAGGTCTCTGACCTGTCTCATCTTTGTTGGTGATCAGGCCTACCACTGTTGTGTCGTTGGAAAACTTAATCACGGTGTTGGAGTCGTGCTTGGCCACGTAGTCATGGGTGAACAGGGAGTACAGGAGGGGACTGAGCATGCACCCCTGAGGGGCCCCCGTGTTGAGGATCAGCGTGGTAGATGTGTTGTTATCTACCCTTACCACCTGGGGGCGGCCCGTCAGGAAGTCCAGGATCCAGTTGCAGAGGGAGGTGTTTAGTCCCAGGATCCTTAGCTTAGTGATGAGCTTTGTGGGCACTATGGTGTTGAATGCTGAGCTGTAGTCAATGAAAAGCATTCTCACATAGGTGTTCCTTTTGTCCAGGTGGGAAAGGGCAGTGTGGAGTGCAATAGAGATTGCATCATCTGTGGATCTGTTGGGGCGGTATGCAAATTGGAGTAGGTCTAGGGTTTCTGGGATAATGGTGTTGATGTGAGCCATCACCAGCTTTTCAAAGCACTTCATGGCTACAGACGTGAGTGCTACGGGTAAGTAGTCATTTAGGCAGGTTACCTTAGTGTTCTTGGGCACAGGGACTATGGTGGTCTGCTTGAAACATGTTGGTATTACAAACTCAGTCAGGGAGAGGTTGAAAATGTCAGTGAAGACACTTGACAGTTGGTCAGCGCATGTTCTGAGTACACGTCCTGGTAATCCATCTGAATGTTGACCTGTTTAAAAAGTCTTACTCACATCGGCCACGGAGAGCGTGATCACACAGTCGTCTGGAACAGCTGATACTCTCATATGCATGCTTCTGTGTTGCTTGCCTCAAAGAAAGCATATAATTAATTAAGCTCTTCTGGTAAACTCGTGTCACAGCTCGGGCTGTGCTTCCCTTTGTAGTCGGTAATAGTTTGTAAGCCCCGTCACATCCAACGAGCGTGTTGCCTGTAATCCGTGGCTTCCGGTGGGGGTATGTACGTACGGTCACTGTGGGGATGACGCCATCAATAAACTTATTGATGAAGCCAGTAACTGATGTGGTGTACTTCTCAATGCCATCGGAAGAATCCCAGAACATTTTCCAGTCTGTGCTAGCAAAACAGTCCTGTAGCTTAGCATCTGCATCATCTGATCACTTCTTTATTGACTTCTTTAAGTCCCCGGCCTCTAGGAGCGCCACCTCTGGATGAGCGTTTTCCTGTTTGCTTATGGCCTTATACAGCTCATTGAGTGTGGACTTAGTGCCAGCATCGGTTTGTGGTGGTAAATAGACAGCTACGTGGTCTACAGCTTATCATGAGATTCTCTACCTCAGGTGGCCAAAACCTCGAGACTTCCTTAATATTAGATTTTGTGCACCAGCTGTTACAAATCTACACAGACCGCCACCCCTCGTCTTACCGGAGGCATCTGTTCTATCTTGCCGATTCAGCGTAAACCCTGTCAGCTGAATTTTATCCATGCCGTCGTTCGGCCACGACGACTCGGTGAAACACAAGATATTACAGTTTTTAATTGTGTGTGTGTGTGTGTGTGATTGAATACAGTGCGTCTCAGTGAGCATGCAGTGACGATGTAAGTGTACATACTGTGTCACCTATCTGACCCAGTGTGAGTCTATGTCAGCGTGCGTGTGTGTGTGTTGGGAGAGGCCATACGGGAACACCTGGTGCCCAAACTGATGACTTATGTCACGTAGCTGAGAGTCGAGTGGATAGGTTCAGTCAGTCATCCTGATATGCCCTTCGGAACTAGCTAATTTATGCTGGCAACAACAGTGATTTTGATTGGCGAGGGAGAAATTACTTGTAGTGTTGGTCACCATCTGAATGTCACCGTGACAAGCCAATTAGCTAACGTGACGACAAGCAGGTGCAAATGACCATTGCAATGGTGTTGTATTGAGGTGCTATGTAGCTGCTTCCCATCCGGCAGCTGTACCACGTTGCTGGAGGGAGTTCATGTAGCCAATTTGTTCCATCCCACTTGATTTGACTTAGAGTAGAATAGCAGCCTACACAGGAAGAACTTGTAATACTGCCTCGGTAGTAACCATCTGGATGTCACCATGATACAGTCTAACGTTACTGCTCTACGGGGAGAGTTGCGCACAATGTCCTTTGCCCCAGCTCGACGAGCACTGCTGTATGGCAGTGAGGAGAGGGAAGTAGCTAGATATCCTGGCCTGATATTGGATACGCTGACAGGTAAAGCATGGTTTTCACCGAAAATGTGCAACTACGGCATTAACGTCTACAAAAAAAAAGATTCTGAACACTCTCCCAAGTCACAACTTCGGCAGACAAGTTTAGAATTCTCACTGAACTTTCTAGCTACACGCATAAATTAGCTGGCTGGGAAGGGCTCATCAGGACGACAGACGGAACTGACTGAAGCCAATCCGTCCTCCACTCTCAGCTACGCGACATACGTCATCAATTTGGGCACCAAGCGTGTCCGTATATACCCATTCTTGGGTGCGTGGCTGCATCTGTGGTCACAGTGGTTACTCACCGTGTAGCGTAGGCTGGCTTAACCTCGTGTGGGTTCCTGCGGTCGGACCAGAAGATAAGCAGACGGTCAAACAGAGGTTCTATGTTGGCCACCACACTCTTCCCCTCTGGATAGATCTGCAGCAGACCTCCTTGAACCTGACCACACACACAAATAGGTTTCCTGTTGGATGCAGTGTCTTATCCATAGCCTTGAGGTTAGAGAGGCAGGAAAATCTGGTGGCACTGTAAAGTACAGTATATCAGATGTATTTTTTCCCCACCTTTATTTAACCAAGTAGGCCAGTTGAGAACAAGTTCTCATTTACAACTGCGACCTGGCCAAGATAAAGCAAAGCAGTGCGACAAAAACAACACAGAGTTACACATGGGATGAACAAACATATAGTCAATAATATAATAGAAATAATATATATACAGTGTGTGCAAATGTAGTAAGATTAGGGAGGTAAGGCAATAAAAAGGCCATAGAGGCAAAATAATTACAATTGAGCATTAACACTGGAGTGATAGGTGTGCAGATGATGTGCAAGTAGAGATACTGCGGTGAAAAAAAGCAAAAAGAAATAACAATATGGGAATGAGGTAGTTGGGTGGCCTTTACAGATGAGCTGTGTACAGGTGCAATGATCGGTAAGCTGCTCTGACAGCTGATGCTTAAAGTTAGTGAAGGAGATTTAGGTCTCCAGCTTCAGTGATTTTTGCAATTTGTTCCAGTCATTTGCAGCGGAGAACTGGAAGGAGAGGCGGCCAAAGGAGGAGTTGGCTTTTTGGATGACCAGTGAAATATACCTGCTGGAGCGCGTGCTACGGGTGGGTGTTGCTATGGTGACCAGTGAGCTGAAAAAAAGCGGGGATTTACCTAGCAAAGACTTATAGATGACCTGGAGCCAGTGGGTTTGGCGACGAATATGAAGCGAGTGCCAGCCAACGAGAGCATACAGGTCGCAGTGGTGAGTAGTATATGAGGCTTTGGTGACAAAACGGATGGCACTGTGATAGACTACATCCAATTTGTTGAGTAGAGTGTTGGAGGCTATTTTGTAAATGACATTGCCAAAGTCTAGGATTGGTAGGATCAGATTTACGAGGGTATGTTTAGCAGCAAAAGTGAAGGAGGCTTTGTTGCAAAATAGGAAGCCGATTCTAGATTTAATTTTGGATTAGAGATTCTTAATGTGATTCTGGAAGGAGGGTTTACAGTATAACCAGACACCTAGGTATTTGTAGTTGTCCACATATTCTAAGTCAGAACTGTCCAGAGTAGTGATGCTAGGCGGGCGGGCAGCAATCGGTTGAAAAGTATGCATTTAGTTTTACTTGCATTTAAGAGCAGTTGGAGGCCACAGAAGGAGTGTTGTATGGCATTGAAGCCCGTCTGGAGGTTTGTTAACACAGTGTCCAAAGAAGGGCCAGAAGTATACAGAATGGTGTCATCTGCGTAGAGGTGGATCAGAGAATCACCAGCAGCAAGAGCGACATCATTGATATATACAGAGAAAAGAGTCGGCCCGAGAATTGAACCCTGTGGCACCCCAATAGAGACTGCCAGATGTCCGGACAACAGGCCCTCCGATTTGACAGTAGGTGAACCAGGCGAGTTCACCTACTGTTGAGTCTGGCAATAAGAATGCGGTGATTGACAGAGTCAAAAGCCTTGGCCAGGTCGATGAAGACGGCTGCACTGTACTGTCTTTTATCGATGGCGGTTATGATATCGTTTAGGACCTTGAGCGTGGCTGAGGTGCACCCATGAGCAGTTCGGAAACCAGATTGCATAGCGGAGATGGTACGGTGGGATTCTATATGGTCGGTGATCTGTTTGTTAACTTGGCTTTCGAAGACTTTAGAAAGGCAGGGCAGGATAGGTATAGGTCTGTAACAGTTTGGGTCTAGAGTGTCTCCCGCTTTAAATAGGGGGATGACCGCGGCAGCTTTCCAATCTTTAGGGATTTCAGACGATACGAAAGAGAGGTTGAACAGGCTAGTAATAGGGGTTGCAACAATTGCGGTGGATAATTTTAGAAAGAGAGGGTCCAAATTGTCTAGCCCATCTGATTCGTAGGGGTCCAGGTTTTTAAGCTCTTTCAGAACATCAGCTATCTGGATGGAAGTGTGGGGGGGGGGCTTGGGCAAGTTGTTGTGGGGGGTACAGAGCTATTGGTCGGGGTAGGGGTAACCAGGTGGAAAGCATGGCCATCCGTAGAAAAATGCTTATTGAAATTATCGATTATCGTAGATTTATCGGTGGTGACATTGTTTCCTAGCCTCAGCGCAGTGGACAGCTGGGAGGAGGTGCTCTTATTCTCCATGGACTTTCCAGTGTCCCAAAACTTTTTGGAGTTTGTGCTACAGGATGCAAATTTCGGTTTGCTTTCCTAACTGACTGTGTATATTGGTTCCTAACTTCCCTTAAAAGTTGCATTTGATGCTTATTTGATGCTAATGCAGTATGCCACAGGATGTTTTTGTACTGGTCAAGGGCAGTCAAGTCTGGAGTGAACCAAGGGCTATATCTGTTCTTAGTTCTACATTTTTTTGAATGGGGCATGCTTATTTAAGATGATGAGGAAAGCACTTTTTAAAGAATAACCAGGCATCCTCTACTGATGGGATGAGGTCTTTATCCTTCCAGGATACCCGGGCCAGGTCGATTAGAAAGGCCTGCTCGCTGAAGTGTTTTAGGGAGCGTTTGACAGTGATGAGGGGTGGTCGTTTGACCGCGGACCCATTACAGACCCAGGCAATGAGGCAGTGATTGCTGAGATCCTGGTTGAAGATAGAGGAAGTGTATTTAGAGGTCAGGTTGGTCAGGATGATATCTATGAGGGTGCCCGTGTTTATGGATTTAGGGTTGTACCTGGTAGGTTCCTAGATCATTTGTGTGAGATTGAGGGCTTCTTGCTTCGATTGCAGGACGGCCGGGGTGTTAAGCATATGCCAGTTTAGGTCACCTAACTGTACATACTCTGAAGATAAATGGGGGGCAATCAATTCACATATGGTGTCCAGGGCACGGCTGGGGGGGGTCTATAACAAACAGCAACAGTGAGAGACTTATTTCTTGATGTATGAAGACTCAATTTTCTATTGTACCTTGACATCCCAGTTCTTGTTGAGATAGTAAATGCAGGTGATGCAGCGGCCGTCACCGTTAGGGTTGTCCACGTGACGGATGTACCCCGTGCCGTTACCTGGGTAACAGGCCACCATAGCCTGAGGAGAGAAGGCAGGGATGTTTAACAGTCAGTTACAGTAAGAACACACACCTCTCAAGACTGCCCTTAAAAGAGTAACTGCCCCTAAAAAAACAACTAATTCCCTTAAACTGCATCGATATGAGTCAGAAACATTTATTCTAGTGTCAAAATTGACAACAAATTATAAACATGATCATAAGGTCAGTCTCGTCTAAAATGGTGTTTGGGACCTCGGTGCGAGCAAATGAAGGTTGGGTTTGGAATACAATTATGTCAACAAATTACATCCCCTTTTGGCAAGCTCCACAGTGCAAATTGCACCCCCGCCTACTTCACTTTTCTTTATTGAATGGGGCTCGGTTACATCCCCCCCAGCCAACCACTATGGTTTGTATGCCCTGCCGAAGGACCCTATATCATGCAGAATAGGTGGTTGGATTTCGTTGGTCCCCAGTGGTGGTGAGTATACTGGTAGCTAGACAGACTGCTGGTTATGTATATTTTGATAATCATTATCACTATCCAGGCTGTATCACAACCGGCCGTGATTGGGAGTCCCATAGGGCGGCGCACAATTGGCCCAGCGTCGTCCGGGTTTGGCTGGTGTAGGCCATCATTGTAAATACGAATTTGTTCTTAACTTACTTGCCTAGTTAAATAAAAGGTCAAACATTATTATTATCACCAGCATAGCTGACATTAGCTAGATAGCTACCTAACTAGCTAGCTAGCTAACGTTAACCCGAGTTGTATTGAGGTAGGTTTTGCCTATGAAACACAATAACATCACGATCGCGATCATCATGATTGTGATGTTGCCAGATTGACTTTCGATGCAGTATAAGTTTAGCCAGCTAACTAAGATTTAGGCGACCACCGTATATTAGCTAGCTAACATTAGCATTGCTAGCTAGTTATTTTTGACAAACTTTTGCTAACAGTAATGGCAACATAATGACATCTTATGGCAAAGTTGTTTCCTACTTTTTTACCTACTTAAGCAATGCCATTCTATTTCCATGCCACTCTAAATTAGTGTAATTTAGACTGAACAGTCACATTAGCCTCTGAAGTACAAGCCATGTCGAGAGCACAAATTCATTTTGGATGCAGCTATGTTGGTACTAACTAGCTAACTCATCTCAACTGTGTACTAACTGGCAGCAACAAACTTAAACCAACCCAGGACCATTATAAAACATGTCACAGTTGGTTGGATAGTGTAACGGGGTCACCGGTCTGAATCTAATCCAATCTGGACCCAGTCAGTCTACAAATGCAGACAAAGTGCACAGCTGGGTTCCCGACTGATCCCCTGGTCATGGATGGATGCTGGGACCTACCAGAAGGAGCAAAGGTGGGTATCATAACCAGCAATGTGATTGCAATGGTTTAGCAACCTCCCCAAATGATTTTATTCACTGTTCACTTGGCATTTTCACAGCTTGTCAGACAAGAATAAAAGTGTGTAATGTGACACCAGTAACAATCGGACACCTCCTCTATTGTTGCCAGTCTCCCTCGACTCAAATGGAAAGGACATGCCATCGTAAGGCCTAACTGAACAGTGTTCCTAGAAACATGCATGGAGCCAGCACATGGAAACAAGATGACGCGATGAAGTCCAGACTGACAGATGGGCTTGATAATGATGTCTCTGAACGGACAGAGACCTGGCACTAGACAATTTCTACGTATTGTCTTTTTATTTTTTTATTATTGAATTGGTGTCAGTCGATATGGGGAGGAAGACATCCTGTATTTTCTCCACCAGGGTCAGGGAACTCCTGTTGTATATGGGACACCACAAAGGAAGGTATGACCACTCTGACATGTTTGCCAAGGTAGCCCCATTACCACCAGACAAAATGCAGATAGGCACAGTGTCAGTCTCAGCTGGGCATGACAATGAAAGATGACACTGCTTCTATGGTATTATGTAAAGGGTTGTTTATTCTACATCAGTGGCCACAAACCGGGCGATCGACTGGTCGATCTTCAAGGCATTCCTAGTCGATCACCAAACATTTCTGTAGAAAAGCCAACAACAACGGCTTGCGTTCCTTTTTTTCGGTTGTATTTGTGTTGCGCTATTGTCCGTAGACGCACTTGATTCAGAAGCCCTGTGAACCGGGTAGGCAAAGTGTTTCCATTTGGAACCATTTCTCGACGGACCGTGTTATCTGTGGCTAAGTCGAGTGTGCCTACTGCGCTGGCCAATCGGATAGTCCAAATCACCGTGCCAACAGCTTCCACGACCCCCAGCAAAGTTTGATACGAGAGACTGTCAAAGAATACAGCAAAGAGCTGCTGTTTTTATGAGTGAGTTCATGGACTAAGTTTTTATTCAGCACTATTGCAAAACATACCACGTGCTTCTCCCTACTTCCACTGCAGCGGCAATGAAATGAGTAGTCAAGTGTATCGATAGCCCTGTGTTATTATTATTATTATTAGCAGCTCTTCGTGTCTATTTTAGTAGCAAGGAATATTTCACTTTGGGGTCACAGAGACAACATGAATTTGTGCATGAGGCAGATGAGGTGTGACTCGAGTTTCGCCATCAGGTGGAAGAAGGTGCCCCCTCTTTCTGGTCAATCTCACTAGGGGAAAGGAAGGTGAGAGCAGGGACTGTGAAAGACGGACCCCTCTGCTGCTCTCTCCCTCCGCTGAGACCAATGCTGTGTTCAAAACAACTGGGAACTCGGAAATCTCCTACTTCCGAATTCAGTGCGTTTCATCCAACACGGAATTTCAAGTCAGAAACTTAGACATCTTTTATTTTGAAATATAATATGGTCTGAGAAGAACAATATTAGCAGGCATATAGTTCATATGCTGTGATAATGTACTGCGCAAATCTCATTCCTACAGAACTGTTTTTATTAGGTTAATGTGACATTTATAAGAGATCTGAGCGGTAGATCTCGGCTTGCTTGTTGACTAATGAAAGGGATCTTGACTCAGAAAAGAGTTGTTGACCACCGTTCTACATGGAACTGTTACCACATTTGAAAGTTATCAGAACACCGTTTAGCATATCTATCTCACCATACATCTGCCTGTAGTTATTGAACTCAACCTGCAGGAGAAGTGTTTGTTGTGATTGAGTGGAGAACAGAATAGTCAGCTAGAGATGACATGCAGGAGCTTGCAGGGATTTGTAGTTTTGCATGTCTACTTTGATGCCAATTAGCATTTTTGAATCTGAGAGTAAATAGAGCCGAATATACTGATAAAAGTCAACTTGTCCGAGAGAGATTTACATGATTATCAAATCGTCATGCCAGGGTAAGCCTACACAAAACACAGCCCTTATTTTTAAGTGTTTCTAAAATCTCCTATGGCAAAAAAATGTACGGTGGAAAGAAGTATTGGAACCATTTCCCTGTTTGATCGCTAGGTTTTATGAGTATTATGACTCATACTGTGGTACACTATGGTGTGTGTTGGTGGGGGCAAGGACACACCCAAGAAACACCTAAGGACACACCCACATCAAACCCCACCATAAGCCAACTCACGTTTGGCTTCTGTCATGGCCGCCAGCATTTCTTGAGGAGCAAGCTAAAAAACTAGGCCAAATCAGAAGGTGCATTTCCCCTTTAAGACGTTAGGCACAGTTCCCCTTTAAGACACTAGACTGGGTGTGAAGCACGCACTGCGCTGTGAAACTAAACGCTGTACCTTTAAGCCATGATGGCCGAGTATGGCAGCCATGTTGCCACCCCCATTCCATTGAGCCTGTACCATATCATCAGTGGGCGGAACCCTTTACCCACCAATCAGGTAAGAGGCTTTAGGAGGTGAGCAGTGGCAGTGGTAAGGCTCTGCTGTGTGTACGGTTACTTAACCCCTTCACTGGTTGTTCGTAGGGATGAAATTCCACTCCATGGGGAACCATATAGGTTACTGTACTCACTCACAGTCCCGTGGTTCTGTATAGAGACAGTCAGCGTCCCAGTGATTTCTCTGTGACTTAAACACTGCTGTGTCGGCCGGCTACAATTCTACATTACGGGTCACACATTACTATAAACCCTGACTGTTCTAAAAACTTTAATGCGGAGAGAGAGATGGGCCATCGTCTTCACAAGACGGTACTTCAAAACTCTTAACTAGCTGGTCCTGTGGAGGACAGGACAGTGAGCATGTAACTACTCAGCTAATGTTCCAACCTCATCTGTACTGGACTGGAAACAGTCCTTTGAGTATTAGTAGAGTAACAATGGCCCCTGGCTGGCATTTCCCCCTGCTAGGCAAGGCTGTGTTAAAGCACATCGTGTCCATGTGCTTCTCTAGGGATGTGTGTGTCTGAATGGGCCTGGGAGTACACATTCCTCTGCTGCACGCAACTATGTGAAAAGCTCACTGACACTAACGCCACGTATCACATAGGCTGCGTTTACACAGGCAGCCCAATTCTGATCTTTTTTGTTTTCTTCTTCACTAATTGGTCTTTTGACCAATCAGATCAGCTCTGAAAAAAGATCTGATGTGATTGGCGAAAAGACTCATTAGCGGGGGGGAAAAGATCAGAATTGGGCTGCCTGTGTAAACGTAGCCATATTAGCACGTCATGTCCAAATCCAATACCACACACGGTGAACGACCTTGTTCAATACTAATCCTAATAATAATACTGCGTAACAAAAAGGCTCCGATCCAACACCTCTAGAACACCAAGGGGTGGTTTCCCAGACACAGATTTTAATTAATTGTTTACCTTTATTTAACTAGGCAAGTCAGTTAAGAACACATTCTTATTTACAATGACGGCCTAGGAACAGTGCGTTAACTGCCGTGTTCAGGGGCAGAACGACATATTTTTACCTTGTCAGCTCAGTGATTCGATCTAGCAACCTTCTGGTTACTGGCCCAACGCTCTAACCGCTAGGCTACCTGCCGCCTCTGCGCCGGTTCTACGGACACAGATTAACACTAGTCTTGGACTAAAAAGCATTTTCAAAAGATTCTCAATTGAACTTACTTTTTAGTCCAGGACTAGTGTCCGTAGAACTGGCCGCAAGTCTTAGTCAGCTCTACAGAAACACACCAAGCTCAGAATATGGCGAATCTGTAGATACATGTCTACATTTATTCCATTTCTGCCCAAAACGAATAGCAGGTGAATAGCACGCTATCCTCATGCTTAAAGTCAGAATATGCACAGAGAAGAGCATAAACATTTATTTACGTTACGGTCTCCTAGCCTTTGTATCTCTGCTGGGGAGGTTATTTGGGTCAGGTTGGGGTTGTGTGTGTGTGTTGTGTGTGTGTGTAGGAATCTGAGCCCTCAGGGTCCCAGTGACGTGGTGTTCCGACCGGGCACTGATACTTTATCACGATACAGGTCAGAACTCATCAGACCCTGGAGAGTACAGTACACCTCATCCCCTCACCAGCTCTAAAACAACAACCTTTTCTCCCTTTGTTTTACTCTCAACTTCCTCTCTTCCTCTCGTCTCACTCTTCAACCGTCTTTTCTCTCCGCCCTCCCTTTGTTCTCCGTCTCACCTAGTCTTCCCTTCTTCTCTTAATAACGATATCTTCTTTTCTCTCGGTCTTAACCGTCCCTCTCCTCTCCTCCGTCCCTCCATAGATCCCTTCTCTCTCTTCCCCTCTCCCAGCCCATCACCGAGTACCAGGGTGATGAGTAAACACTGGTGAAGAGCGGGCGGACTGCGTTCCTCTTTCACTCCAGCTAGGCTCGGTTACACAAGTATTGGCTCAGTTATCAGCAAACAACGAGGAGCGAGCAGGGAGAGAACATAGTATCATTCAGTGTCAACCCTTGAAGTGGCAAGCCCAGAAGCTTCAATAGAAAGTGACGACAAAATCCTTCACTTTCAAACCCACACAATCCATCACAGTGTCGGTCAGCCTTTTTGCATACTGAACGGTGAAGAGCAGCTGTGTCAAACACACACCTCAATAATCAGATCCAACAGTCACAGGAAACCAAAATGACACGCAAATACGCCCATCTGTAGTCAAACCATGAAATCTGGCTCAGTCTCATTATGGAAGAGTGATACAGGCCAAAGTACAAGTGTTCCCCCCCTTCGGTCTGTGTGACTCTCTGGCCAGCCTGCCGGGCTGCCATTGTCTCGCCTCATTACCGCACAACGCTCACATACTGTGGGAGTTCATTAACCTCTGACTCCAGCCCCAGCCCGCTGATCTCTACCCTCCAACAAGTCCTGCACGCACGCACGCACGTACACACACACACACACACACACACACACACACACACACATACACACACCAGAGACAGGCCAGAGCTCATCTGAAGGCCCTCCAGGAGTCAGAGGACCGACACATGACTGTAATATAGTGATTTACTGTACTGGGACTGTTGAACGTGGCTACATAATTCAACTGATAACATTGTTGTGTATAACACACAGGACATGAGCTGTAAGTAAGACTTGATTAAGGATTTGGCAAGTGAACATATACAGTCTAATCAGTACAGTAAGGACACTCAGAACAGGACTGGCTGCTCAAATCTTATGTATTGTGTTTTGACAGACGGGTGTGTGTGTGGGGGGGGGTGAGAGGGGTTGAGGCTTACAGTTAGTCAACGGTGTTCACGCCAGGGTCAGATCCCATAGTGGGCCATGCTGCTTCTGGGAAATGCGACGTCATCAGCACCATGGGTGGCGGTGTTGCATTCTGGGAAAGAAATGGCCTTACCAAGTCACTTGCGTTGCATTCTGACTTTCGCCGTGGCAGAGCTCTTGATCTGGGATTGCGATGAAAAATCCCACCGTCTCCATTCACTCTGCTCTGTTGCTAAGCAATCAGTGTCAGGGGCACAGAGAAATGCTGGTAAACATTTATATGTTGTCAAGCGCTTCCAGCGGGCTTCGAGAACGTTTTAGTCGCTAATAGTCACATCCTGTAACCTCGCGTCCTCTAACCTCACTCAGTAACCTTACAAAATTGTCAACGGAACAAAAAGGGAAAAAGCACTATAGAGGTAGACATCGAGCCAATAGATGTTTGATGCTTGCACTGACCCCACTGTATGTATTAGCGTGTAGTCTTTTACAAGTCGTCTTTCTTGGCCTGAGAGCATGTGCAACTGTCGCAGTCTTGATGACCCTACTTAACAACCATTAACATGTACCGTGCCACAGCACAGCCCTGGCCTGGAGGACACACACACACACACACACACACACAGCTGAAAACAAAGTTATTGTACACCAGCGCTCACATAGACATGAGACAGTCCAAACCAGAGCTTGTTCAGTTCTAAGCCAGTAGTCAACCAGAACGGTGAGAGTCAGTCAAACCGGCATACGAATGTCACAAAGGCCGTCCCCCAACAAAGGCATCGCAGTCGCCTCTCCATATGCTCCCAGCCCCCCGAGTCAGTCAAACAGCGTGACGACAAGCGTGACCCGACGTGTCGCGATCATATCAGCCTTCTTCAATCTCTCTGCGCTTCCTTGCCAATCTAATGGGCACCACTGGCACCAGCATTAATGCCCTAATAGCGTTGCCTCCTGTCTCAGCCCGCATGCCTGCCTGCCAAGATGAAGGCCAGAGAGAGAGAGAGAGAGAACAGGCTGTTCCTGGAAAGGAAAATAAATGGCTGAGCACGCAGGCATAGCATGCTGCCAGCAGATAAGAGGCATGGAGGACAGAGGCAGGAGGGGGGCAGGGCTGAACAAATACAGGGCCTGATGCTGGCGAGACAGACACACAGACAGACAGGAGAGAGGGGAGGGCGTCAGGGTAGTGCTACGCTAACTAGCTAGCACTGGGATAGGTTAGTGCATTCTGGGCTGGGATGGGCTGGGGATTTGCCAGGCTGAGCTTAGCTGAAAGTAGGCCTGTGTGAGTTATACTGGACTGGGCTGAGGTGAGCGGTGCTGGTAAATTCTGAGTCGATCAGACGCTTGATAAATGTGACGCGTGTTAGACTGAGGTGAACACTGTGTGCTCAGCTGGCCTGTGTGTTTCCTGATGAGTCAGTAAGGCTGAGCTAAGGACCGACGGAGCCTCACTGGTGTTCTATGGCTCTCTGTGGACCTACTGCAAGCCGTCCGTCTCGGGCCTGAATAACCAGCTGAGCTGACACGAGATGATGATGTAATGCACCATGCCTGTCTGAATTCTTGTGTCGAGCAGAAAAAAACTGATCAGCCTTGAGTCATGCCGGGTGATGTACCCCCCCATCTTGCGTGAGGGTTAGGGTGTGTGTGTGTGTGAGCGCGCTTCCCCCGGTAACATGGCAAAGCAGTCATTTACACTATGTACACTCTCTATTTAAAATGTTCCTACACTGTCTCCCCTGCCCTGTACATCAGAACATCACACTAACCACCAGTGACCCTGCATGCAAACACATACCCAACCAGGCCGGCTTACTGTCAGCGACATCTTGAGATCGCACGCACACAATCTAAAACGCACAGGCATTCACACACTAACACCGAGACAAACAGTGGCACACCATGTCAAACCCAAGATGGAATGCATTTGGCCAGTGCTCTCTGTATGTGAAAATCACTTGAAAAAAGGTGGGTGGGTTAATGTTTAGCATAGGACACCAAAGCAGATTCCCGGAATGCCTTCGGAGTCAGTATGAGTCATCAACCCCTGCTGTGCAATTCTCCAAAACAAGATGAGATCACACGAACCAGGCCCATCCAAAGCCTATTCTCCCTGGAGAAACAACAAGCACTAAAATCTCCTAAGAGGCCACCCAGAGAAAAGTAAATACTCTTTAAAACTATTTTTGCATTCAAGTGCAATGGTTACATTATCCTTCAGCCTTCTGTAAACGGAATGGGTAAGGACAGAAAGTGAGAGCAGTGTGATCCGCTCAGTACCTTAAAGCCTATATGAAGCTCCCATCATTTGGTCTTAGATATCTCTTTGTCTTAGCAGCTAGCTTGGTACTGCACCGTGTGTGCGCAAGGCAAAATGCTAGTTGCTAGCATCACCCTGGCTGATCCTGTGTGCAGCAGCGCGGCTGGCTCTCTGGGAGGGGCATCTGAGGGCACGCTGCACCAGACACTCATTACGATACGGCTGCCGCATCGCGCTCCGTCTACCCCTCTATACCTCCTCTCATCTCACACCTTCGATAAGCACCTCCGTCGCTCCCTACCTAACATATCTCCCTCTTCCTTCTCTTCATCTACTACTCTCTCTCTCTCCCCCGCTCTATCCATCCCTCTCTCTCTCTGCCGCTCTTTCTCGAGGCCTCTTTTCTGGTGATATAGCGGCGCTGCTGCGTTGTGCTTGGATGCAGCTTGAGCTGGTGTGTGTTTGCCGAGTGCGCATTGGGTTGAGCTCTAGCTGGTGCTATTGGTGGCATTAGTCTGGACACACTCTCTCTCTCTATCTCTCTCTCTTTCTCTCTCTCTCTCTCTCACACACACTGCAGTGCTATGCTCTGTATGGCCCCGTTACCAAGGAAACGGAGGGGAAATAGTTGGCAGACAAGCTAGAGAGGGGCTGATAAGACGCGGGAGAGAGGACAGAAAGAGAGAAGGGGGGAGAGGGAACAATGAGAAAGAAGGACAAGGGAAAGAATATACAACTATAGAGAGAAACCAAAGCGGGGGACATGGTACTTACTGAACCATATAGACAGTAGGCTAATACAGATTGGAGCTACGTACAGATCGACATAGGAAAAGGAAAGCAAGTTTCAGATTGGGGAAAGGGGGTAAATGTATATTTTGTGATTCTGTTGTGATTTAAAAACCAATAAATAAAAAGTATTAAAAGCTACAATATGTAACTGTTTCAATTCACATTGAAATGTGAGTTATAGATCTGTCATTCTCACTGAAAGCAGGTCTAAGAAGCAGTAGATATGTTCTATGTGCGCTATTTCTATGTTTCCCTTAAGTTTAATGAAGCTTTTTTATTTATTTTTAAATTGAGTTTTTTTTTTAAACTTTAGGTTTTGTACACCAGCTTCAAACAGCTGAAAATACAATATTTTGGGTTATTGAAAAGATATTTCACAGTGAGTTAGATGGTACAATGATGCTCCACACTATAAATTGCTTGTTTTGTCACAAACCTAAAATAGGCAAACTATTTCTGCATTTTGCACCTTATTTTATTTTATTCTATGCACTACCCTTCAAAAGTTCAGGGTCACATAGAAATTCTTGTTTTTGAAAGAAAAGCACATTTTTAATGTCGTAAATGAGTATTGTAGCTGGAAACGGCTGATTTTGAATGGAATATCTACATAGGCGTACAGAGGCCCATTATCAGCAACCATCACTCCTGTGTTCCAATGGCACATTGTGTTAGCTAATCCAAGTTTATCATTTTAAAAGGCTAATTGATCATTAGAAAATCCTTTGCAAGTATGTTAGCACAGCTGAAAACTGTTGTTCTGATTAAAGAAGCAATACATCTGTGCTTCTTTAGACTAGTTGAGTATCTTGAGCATCAGCATTTGTGGGTTCGATTACAGGTTCAAAATGTCCAGAAACAAAGACCTTTCTTCTGAAACTTGTCAGTATATTCTTGTTCTGAGAAATGAAGGCTATTCCAAGCGAGAAATTGCCAAGAAACTGAAGATCTCGTACACAAGATCTCACAGAATAGCGCAAACTGGCCCTAACCAGAATAGAAAGAGGAGTGGGAGGCCCCTGTGCACAACTGAGCAAGAGGACAAGTACATTAGTATGTCTCGTTTGAGAAACAGACGCCTCACAAGTCCTCAACTGGCAGATTCATTAAATAGTACCCGCAAAACACCAGTCTCAACGTCAACAGTGAAGAGGCAACTCCGGGATGCTGGCCTTCTAGGCAGAGTTGCAAAGAAGAAGTAACATCTCAGACTGGCCAATAAAAATAAAAGATTAAGATGGGCAAAAGAACAGACACTGGACAGAGGAACTCTGCCTAAAAGGCCAGCATCGCCGAGTCTACATTGGAAAAATGACTTGTGTCATGCACAATAAATGTTTAAAGACAGATTATTTCATCTATAATTCACTGTATCACAATTTTGGGGGGTCAGAATTTATATAAACTAAGATAACTGTGCCTTTAAACAGCTTGGAAAATTCCAGAAAATTATGTCATGGCTTTAGAAGCTTCTGATAGGCTAATTGACATCATTTGAGTCAATTGGAGGTGTGCCTGTAGATGTATTCAAGGCCTACCTTCAAACTTTGCTTGACATCATTGGAAAATCAAAAGAAATCAGCCAAGACCTCAGAAAAAATTGTAGACCTCCACAAGTCTGGTTCATCCTTGGGAGCAATTTCCAAACGCCTGAAGTTACCATGTTCATCTGTACAAACAATAGTATGCAAGTATAAACACCATGGGACCACGCAGCCCTCATACCGCTCTGGAAGGAGATGCAATTCTTTCTCCTAGAGATTAACGTACTTTGGTGCGAAAAGGGCAAAGCAATCCCAGAACAACAGCAAAGGACCTTGTGAAGATGCTGGAGGAAACAGGTACAAAAGTAACTATATCCACAGTAAAACGAGTCCTATATCAACATAACTTGAAAGGCCGCTCAGCAAGGAAGAAGCCACTGCTCCAAAACCCCCATAAAGAAGCCAGACTACGGTTTGCAACTGCACATTGGGACAAAGATCATACTTTTTGGAGAAATGTCCTCTGGTCTGATGAAACAAAAATGGAACTCTTTGGCCATAATGACCATCGTTATGTTTGGAGGAAAAAGGGGGATGCTTGCAAGCCGAAGAACACCATCCCAACCGTGAAGCACGAGGTGGCAGCATCATGTTCTGGGGGTTCTTTGCTGTAGGAGGGACTGGTACACTTCACAAAATAGATGGCATCATGAGGAGGAAAATTATGTGGATATATTGAAGCAACGTCTCAATACTTCAGTCAGGAAGTTAAATGGGTCTTCCAAATGGACAATGACCCCAAGCATACTTCCAAAGTTGTGGCAAAATGGCTTAAGGACAACAAAGTCGATGTATTGGAGTGGCCATCACAAAGCCCTGACCTCAATCCTATAGAACATTTGTGGGCAGAACTGAAAAAACATCTGCGAGCAAGGAGGCCTACAAGCCTGACTCAGTTACACCAGCTCTGTCAGGAGGAATGGGCCAAAATTCACCTAACTTGTTGTGGGAAGCTTGTGGAAGGCTAAATGAAACATTTGACCCAAGTTAAACAATTTAAAGGCAATGCTACCAAATACTAATTGAGTGTATGTAAACTTCTGACCCACTGGGAATGTGATGAAAGAAATAAAAGCTGAAAGAAATAATCCTCTACTATTATTCTGACATTTCACATTCTTAAAATAAAAGTGGTGATCCTAACTGACCTAAAAATTGGGAATTTTTATTCGGATTAAATGTCAGGAATTGTGTAAAGCCGAGGTTAAATGTATTTGGCTAAGGTGTATGTAAACTTCCGACTTCAACTGTAAATTAGAGAGAATAGAACTGCTGGTACAATCACCTTGTAAATTAGCAGCACACCTCCCTCCCTTTCTGTTCCTCAGTCTAACCTTTGCCTCACCCACCCCCTTAATTGATTCATTGAGCTATGACTCATTCCTACTGTTCTATCAACTTCAACTACACTATTTAACACACAACATTCTTTCCATTCAAGATGGCACAGTATGCCAAGGCTAGATTAGAGGAGTTGGGTGTGAAACATACAGTATAGGTAGCAACATTGGCTTGAGACTTAACTAACCCATTTACCATCCGCTGCCTGCCTGCCACAGTTATGGAGCAGAGCAAGCATAACATTTGACCTAGAAGCATAATAGTCAGTTCCATGACAGAGGAGCGAAGGGCTGATGTCTGGGAGAGTGACGTCTCTGTTAAAACACATGGTTTCTGGGTATTACACAAAGTACATCACTGTAGGAGGAAGGTGTCTCTCTTTACTTCGCCGACTGGGTCACCTCACAGCTATGGTTTGATCATGTAGTGTACACACACACACACACACACACACACACACACACACACACACACACACACACACACACACACACACACACACACACAGGTGGTGGTATTGACTACAGCCCAGGTGAGGTGTAGATCCCAAACGTATTCTGACAGCTTCTACCCACTGAACACTGGTACTGCTGATACCCCTCACATCTCTACTGCACACACACACACCGTCAACCTTGGAACTGGTACCCTGCTCGCACGCTAGCCTAAAACCACAACTACTGCAGTACCACTACGACAACTACCACTACTACTACCCTACCTTACCTTACAGCTACTACTACTTCTAACGCTACAACTATTACTACTACCCTACATTACAGCTACTACTACTTCTAACGCTACAACTATTACTACTACCCTACCCTACCTTACAGCTACTACTACTTCTAACGCTATAACTATTACTACTACCCTACCTTACAGCCACTACTACTTCTAACGCTACAACTATTACTACTACCCTACCCTACCTTACAGCTACTACTACTTCTAATGCTACAATTTTACTACTACCCTACCTTACAGCCACTACTACTTCTAACGCTACAACTATTACTACTACCCTACCTTACAGCTACTACTACTTCTAACGCTACAACTATTACTACTACCCTACCTTACAGCTACTACTACTTCTAACGCTACAACTATTACTACTCCCCTACCTTACCTTACAGCTACTACTACTTCTAACGCTACAACTATTACTACTACCCTACCTTACAGCCACTACTACTTCTAACGCTACAACTATTACTACTACCCTACCTTACAGCTACTACTACTAACGCTACAACTATTACTACTACCCTACCCTACCTTACAGCTACTACTACTTCTAATGCTACAACTATTACTACTACCCTACATTACAGCTACTACTACTTCTAACGCTACAACTATTACTACTACCCTACCTTACAGCTACTACTACTTTTAACGCCTCAACTATTACTACTACCCTACCTTACCTTACAGCTACTACTACTTCTAACGCTACAACTATTACTACTACCCTACCCTACCTTACAGCCACTACTACTTCTAACGCCTCAACTATTACTACTACCCTACCCTACATAACAGCTACTACTAATTCTAACGCTACAACTATTACTATTACCCTACCTTACCTTACAGCTACTACTACTTCTAACGCTATAACTATTACTACTACCCTACCTTACAGCTACTACTACTTCTAACGCTACAACTATTACTACTACCCTACCTTACAGCTACTACTACTTAACGCTACAACTATTACTACTACCCTACATTACAGCTACTACTACTTAACGCTACAACTATTACTACTACCCTACCTTACAGCTACTACTACTTCTAATGCTACAACTATTACTACTACCCTACATTACAGCTACTACTACTTCTAACGCAACAACTATTACTACTACCCTACATTACCTTACAGCTACTACTACTTCTAACGCTATAACTATTACTACTACCCTACATTACCTTACAGCTACTACTACTTCTAATGCTATAACTATTACTACTACCCTACCTTACCTTACAGCTACTACTACTTCTAACGCTATAACTATTACTACTACCCTACATTACAGCTACTACTACTTCTAACGCTACAACTATTACTACTACCCTACATTACAGCTACTACTACTTCTAACACTACAACTATTACTACTACCCTACCTTACCTACAGCCACTACTACTTCTAACGCTACCACTATTACTACTACCCTACCTTACAGCCACTACTACTTAACGCTACAACTATTACTACTACCCTACATTACAGCTACTACTACTTCTAACGCTACAACTATTACTACTACCCTACATTACAGCTACTACTACTTCTAACACTACAACTATTACTACTACCCTACCTTACAGCCACTACTACTTCTAACACTACAACTATTACTACTACCCTACCCTACCTTACAGCCACTACTACTTAACGCTACAACTATTACTACTACCCTACCCTACCTTACAGCTACTACTACTTAACACTACAACTATTACTACTACCCTACCCTACCTTACAGCCACTACTACTTCTAACACTACAACTATTACTACTACCCTACCCTACCTTACAGCCACTACTACTTCTAACGCTACAACTATTACTACTACCCTACCCTACCTTACAGCCACTACTACTTCTAACACTACAACTATTACTACTACCCTACCCTACCTTACAGCCACTACTACTTCTAACGCTACAACTATTACTACTACCCTACCCTACCTTACAGCCACTACTACTTCTAACGCTACAACTATTACTACTACCCTACATTACAGCTACTACTACTTCTAACGCTACAACTATTACTACTACCCTACATTACAGCTACTACTACTTCTAACACTACAACTATTACTACTACCCTACCTTACAGCCACTACTACTTCTAACGCCTCAACTATTACTACTACCCTACCCTACCTTACAGCTACTACTACTTCTAACGCTACAACTATTACTACTACCCTACCTTACAGCTACTACTACTTTTAACGCCTCAACTATTACTACTACCCTACCTTACCTTACAGCTACTACTACTTCTAACGCTACAACTATTACTACTACCCTACCTTACAGCCACTACTACTTCTAACGCTCAACTATTACTACTACCCTACCCTACATAACAGCTACTACTAATTCTAACGCTACAACTATTACTATTACCCTACCTTACCTTACAGCTACTACTACTTCTAACGCTATAACTACTACTACTACTACTCCTACCTTACAGCTACTACTACTTAACGCTACAACTATTACTACTACCCTACCTTACAGCTACTACTACTTTAACGCTACAACTATTACTACTACCCTACATTACAGCTACTACTACTTAACGCTACAACTATTACTACTACCCTACCTTACAGCTACTACTACTTCTAATGCTACAACTATTACTACTACCCTACATTACAGCTACTACTACTTAACGCAACAACTATTACTACTACCCTACATTACCTTACAGCTACTACTACTTCTAACGCTATAACTATTACTACTACCCTACATTACCTTACAGCTACTACTACTTCTAATGCTATAACTATTACTACTACCCTACCTTACCTTACAGCTACTACTACTTAACGCTATAACTATTACTACTACCCTACATTACAGCTACTACTACTTCTAACGCTACAACTATTACTACTACCCTACATTACAGCTACTACTACTTCTAACACTACAACTATTACTACTACCCTACCTTACAGCCACTACTACTTAACGCTACCACTATTACTACTACCCTACCTTACAGCCACTACTACTTAACGCTACAACTATTACTACTACCCTACATTACAGCTACTACTACTTAACGCTACAACTATTACTACTACCCTACATTACAGCTACTACTACTTCTAACACTACAACTATTACTACTACCCTACCTTACAGCCACTACTACTTAACACTACAACTATTACTACTACCCTACTACCTACCTTACAGCCACTACTACTTCTAACGCTACAACTATTACTACTACCCTACCCTACCTTACAGCTACTACTACTTCTAACACTACAACTATTACTACTACCCTACCCTACCTTACAGCCACTACTACTTCTAACACTACAACTATTACTACTACCCTACCCTACCTTACAGCCACTACTACTTCTAACGCTACAACTATTACTACTACCCTACCCTACCTTACAGCCACTACTACTTAACACTACAACTATTACTACTACCCTACCCTACCTTACAGCCACTACTACTTCTAACGCTACAACTATTACTACTACCCTACCCTACCTTACAGCCACTACTACTTCTAACGCTACAACTATTACTACTACCCTACATTACAGCTACTACTACTTCTAACGCTACAACTATTACTACTACCCTACATTACAGCTACTACTACTTCTAACACTACAACTATTACTACTACCCTACCTTACAGCCAGCCACTACTTCTAACGCCTCAACTATTACTACTACCCTACCCTACCTTACAGCTACTACTACTTAACGCTATAACTATTACTACTACCCTACCTTACAGCTACTACTACTTCTAACGCCTCAACTATTACTACTACTCCTACCCTACCTTACAGCCACTACTACTTAACGCTACAACTATTACTACTACCCTACATTACAGCTACTACTACTTAACGCTCAACTATTACTACTACCCTACATTACAGCTACTACTACTTCTAACGCCTCAACTATTACTACTACCCTACCTTACAGCCACTACTACTTCTAACACTACAACTATTACTACTACCCTACCCTACCTTACAGCTACTACTACTTAACGCTACAACTATTACTACTACCCTACATTACAGCTACTACTACTTCTAACGCTCAACTATTACTACTACCCTACCCTACCTTACAGCTACTACTACTTCTAACGCCTCAACTATTACTACTACCCTACCTTACAGCCACTACTACTTCTAACGCTACAACTATTACTACTACCCTACCCTACCTTACAGCCACTACTACTTCTAACGCTACAACTATTACTACTACCCTACCCTACCTTACAGCCACTACTACTTAACACTACAACTATTACTACTACCCTACCCTACCTTACAGCCACTACTACTTCTAACGCTACAACTATTACTACTACCCTACCCTACCTTACAGCCACTACTACTTCTAACACTACAACTATTACTACTACCCTACATTACAGCTACTACTACTTCTAACGCTACAACTATTACTACTACCCTACATTACAGCTACTACTACTTCTAACACTACAACTATTACTACTACGCTACCTTACAGCCACTACTACTTCTAACGCCTCAACTATTACTACTACCCTACCCTACCTTACAGCTACTACTACTTAACGCTACAACTATTACTACTACCCTACCTTACCTTACAGCTACTACTACTTCTAACGCCTCAACTATTACTACTACCCTACCCTACCTTACAGCCACTACTACTTCTAACGCTCAACTATTACTACTACCCTACCTTACAGCCACTACTACTTCTAACGCCTCAACTATTACTACTACCCTACCTTACAGCTACTACTACTTAACGCTCAACTATTACTACTACCCTACCTTACAGCTACTACTACTTCTAACGCTCCACTATTACTACTACCCTACCTTACAGCTACTACTACTTCTAACGCTACAACTATTACTACTACCCTACATTACAGCTACTACTACTTCTAACACTACAACTATTACTACTACCCTACCTTACAGCCACTACTACTTCTAACGCCTCAACTATTGCTACTACCCTACCCTACCTTACAGCTACTACTACTTCTAACGCTATAACTATTACTACTACCTTACCTTACAGCTACTACTACTTAACGCCTCAACTATTACTACTACCCTACCCTACCTTACAGCCACTACTACTTAACGCTACAACTATTACTACTACCCTACATTACAGCTACTACTACTTCTAACGCTCAACTATTACTACTACCCTACATTACAGCTACTACTACTTCTAACGCCTCAACTATTACTAGTACCCTACCTTACAGCCACTACTACTTCTAACACTACAACTATTACTACTACCCTACCCTACCTTACAGCTACTACTACTTCTAACGCTACAACTATTACTACTACCCTACATTACAGCTACTACTACTTCTAACGCCTCAACTATTACTACTACCCTACCCTACCTTACAGCTACTACTACTTCTAACGCCTCAACTATTACTACTACCCTACCTTACAGCCACTACTACTTCTAACGCTACAACTATTACTACTACCCTACCCTACCTTACAGCCACTACTACTTCTAACGCTACAACTATTACTACTACCCTACCCTACCTTACAGCCACTACTACTTCTAACACTACAACTATTACTACTACCCTACCCTACCTTACAGCCACTACTACTTCTAACGCTACAACTATTACTACTACCCTACCCTACCTTACAGCCACTACTACTTCTAACACTACAACTATTACTACTACCCTACATTACAGCTACTACTACTTCTAACGCTACAACTATTACTACTACCCTACATTACAGCTACTACTACTTCTAACACTACAACTATTACTACTACGCTACCTTACAGCCACTACTACTTCTAACGCCTCAACTATTACTACTACCCTACCCTACCTTACAGCTACTACTACTTAACGCTACAACTATTACTACTACCCTACCTTACCTTACAGCTACTACTACTTCTAACGCTCAACTATTACTACTACCCTACCCTACCTTACAGCCACTACTACTTCTAACGCTCAACTATTACTACTACCCTACCTTACAGCCACTACTACTTAACGCTCAACTATTACTACTACCCTACCTTACAGCTACTACTACTTCTAACGCTCAACTATTACTACTACCCTACCTTACAGCTACTACTACTTCTAACGCTCCACTATTACTACTACCCTACCCTACCTTACAGCTACTACTACTTCTAACGCTACAACTATTACTACTACCCTACATTACAGCTACTACTACTTAACACTACAACTATTACTACTACCCTACCTTACAGCCACTACTACTTCTAACGCCTCAACTATTGCTACTACCCTACCCTACCTTACAGCTACTACTACTTCTAACGCTACAACTATTACTACTACCCTACATTACAGCTACTACTACTTCTAACGCCTCAACTATTACTACTACCCTACCCTACCTTACAGCCACTACTACTTCTAACGCTACAACTATTACTACTACCCTACATTACAGCTACTACTACTTCTAACGCCTCAACTATTACTACTACCCTACATTACAGCTACTACTACTTCTAACGCCTCAACTATTACTACTACCCTACCTTACAGCCACTACTACTTCTAACACTACAACTATTACTACTACCCTACCCTACCTTACAGCTACTACTACTTCTAACGCTACAACTATTACTACTACCCTACATTACAGCTACTACTACTTCTAACGCTCAACTATTACTACTACCCTACCCTACCTTACAGCTACTACTACTTCTAACGCTCAACTATTACTACTACCCTACCTTACAGCCACTACTACTTCTAACGCTACAACTATTACTACTACCCTACCCTACCTTACAGCCACTACTACTTAACGCTACAACTATTACTACTACCCTACCCTACCTTACAGCCACTACTACTTCTAACACTACAACTATTACTACTACCCTACCCTACCTTACAGCCACTACTACTTCTAACGCTACAACTATTACTACTACCCTACCCTACCTTACAGCCACTACTACTTAACACTACAACTATTACTACTACCCTACATTACAGCTACTACTACTTCTAACGCTACAACTATTACTACTACCCTACATTACAGCTACTACTACTTCTAACACTACAACTATTACTACTACCCTACCTTACAGCCACTACTACTTCTAACGCCTCAACTATTACTACTACCCTACCCTACCTTACAGCTACTACTACTTCTAACGCTACAACTATTACTACTACCCTACCTTACCTTACAGCTACTACTACTTCTAACGCTACAACTATTACTACTACCCTACCTTACCTTACAGCTACTACTACTTCTAACGCTCAACTATTACTACTACCCTACCCTACCTTACAGCCACTACTACTTCTAACGCTCAACTATTACTACTACCCTACCTTACAGCCACTACTACTTCTAACGCCTCAACTATTACTACTACCCTACCTTACAGCTACTACTACTTTAACGCTCAACTATTACTACTACCCTACCTTACAGCCACTACTACTTCTAACGCTCAACTATTACTACTACCCTACATTACAGCTACTACTACTTAACGCTACAACTATTACTACTACCCTACCTTACAGCTACTACTACTTCTAACGCTACAACTATTACTACTACCCTACCTTACAGCTACTACTACTTCTAACGCTACAACTATTACTACTCCCCTACCTTACCTTACAGCTACTACTACTTCTAACGCTACAACTATTACTACTACCCTACATTACAGCTACTACTACTTCTAACGCTACAACTATTACTACTACCCTACCTTACAGGTACTACTACTTCTAACGCTATAACTATTACTACTACCCTACCTTACAGCCACTACTACTTCTAACGCTACAACTATTACTACTACCCTACCCTACCTTACAGCTACTACTACTTCTAACGCTACAACTATTACTACTACCCTACCTTACAGCCACTACTACTTAACGCTACAACTATTACTACTACCCTACCTACAGCTACTACTACTAACGCTACAACTATTACTACTACCCTACCCTACCTACAGCTACTACTACTTCTAATGCTACAACTATTACTACTACCCTACATTACAGCTACTACTACTTCTAACGCTACAACTATTACTACTACCCTACCTTACAGCTACTACTACTTTTAACGCTCAACTATTACTACTACCCTACCTTACCTTACAGCTACTACTACTTCTAACGCTACAACTATTACTACTACCCTACCTTACAGCCACTACTACTTCTAACGCCTCAACTATTACTACTACCCTACCCTACATAACAGCTACTACTACTTCTAACGCTACAACTATTACTATTACCCTACCTTACCTTACAGCTACTACTACTTCTAACGCTATAACTATTACTACTACCCTACCTTACAGCTACTACTACTTCTAACGCTACAACTATTACTACTACCCTACCTTACAGCCACTACTACTTCTAACGCTACAACTATTACTACTACCCTACATTACAGCTACTACTACTTCTAACGCTACAACTATTACTACTACCCTACCTTACAGCTACTACTACTTCTAATGCTACAACTATTACTACTACCCTACATTACAGCTACTACTACTTCTAACGCAACAACTATTACTACTACCCTACATTACCTTACAGCTACTACTACTTAACGCTATAACTATTACTACTACCCTACATTACCTTACAGCTACTACTACTTCTAATGCTATAACTATTACTACTACCCTACCTTACCTTACAGCTACTACTACTTAACGCTATAACTATTACTACTACCCTACATTACAGCTACTACTACTTCTAACGCTACAACTATTACTACTACCCTACATTACAGCTACTACTACTTCTAACACTACAACTATTACTACTACCCTACCTTACAGCCACTACTACTTCTAACGCTACAACTATTACTACTACCCTACCTTACAGCCACTACTACTTTAACGCTACAACTATTACTACTACCCTACCCTACCTTACAGCCACTACTACTTCTAACGCTACAACTATTACTACTACCCTACATTACAGCTACTACTACTTCTAACGCTACAACTATTACTACTACCCTACATTACAGCTACTACTACTTCTAACACTACAACTATTACTACTACCCTACCTTACAGCCACTACTACTTCTAACACTACAACTATTACTACTACCCTACCTACCTTACAGCCACTACTACTTAACGCTACAACTATTACTACTACCCTACCCTACCTTACAGCTACTACTACTTCTAACACTACAACTATTACTACTACCCTACCCTACCTTACAGCCACTACTACTTAACACTACAACTATTACTACTACCCTACCCTACCTTACAGCCACTACTACTTAACGCTACAACTATTACTACTACCCTACCCTACCTTACAGCCACTACTACTTCTAACACTACAACTATTACTACTACCCTACCCTACCTTACAGCCACTACTACTTCTAACGCTACAACTATTACTACTACCCTACCCTACCTTACAGCCACTACTACTTAACGCTACAACTATTACTACTACCCTACATTACAGCTACTACTACTTAACGCTACAACTATTACTACTACCCTACATTACAGCTACTACTACTTAACACTACAACTATTACTACTACCCTACCTTACAGCCACTACTACTTCTAACGCCTCAACTATTACTACTACCCTACCCTACCTTACAGCTACTACTACTTAACGCTATAACTATTACTACTACCCTACCTTACAGCTACTACTACTTCTAACGCTCAACTATTACTACTACCCTACCCTACCTTACAGCCACTACTACTTCTAACGCTACAACTATTACTACTACCCTACATTACAGCTACTACTACTTCTAACGCTCAACTATTACTACTACCCTACATTACAGCTACTACTACTTCTAACGCTCAACTATTACTACTACCCTACCTTACAGCCACTACTACTTAACACTACAACTATTACTACTACCCTACCCTACCTTACAGCTACTACTACTTCTAACGCTACAACTATTACTACTACCCTACATTACAGCTACTACTACTTCTAACGCCTCAACTATTACTACTACCCTACCCTACCTTACAGCTACTACTACTTCTAACGCCTCAACTATTACTACTACCCTACCCTACCTTACAGCCACTACTACTTAACGCTACAACTATTACTACTACCCTACCCTACCTTACAGCCACTACTACTTAACGCTACAACTATTACTACTACCCTACCCTACCTTACAGCCACTACTACTTTAACACTACAACTATTACTACTACCCTACATTACAGCTACTACTACTTAACGCTACAACTATTACTACTACCCTACATTACAGCTACTACTACTTCTAACACTACAACTATTACTACTACCCTACCTTACAGCCACTACTACTTCTAACGCCTCAACTATTACTACTACCCTACCCTACCTTACAGCTACTACTACTTCTAACGCTACAACTATTACTACTACCCTACCTTACCTTACAGCTACTACTACTTCTAACGCCTCAACTATTACTACTACCCTACCCTACCTTACAGCCACTACTACTTCTAACGCCTCAACTATTACTACTACCCTACCTTACAGCCACTACTACTTCTAACGCCTCAACTATTACTACTACCCTACCTTACAGCTACTACTACTTCTAACGCTCAACTATTACTACTACCCTACCTTACAGCTACTACTACTTCTAACGCTCCACTATTACTACTACCCTACCTTACAGCTACTACTACTTCTAACGCTACAACTATTACTACTACCCTACATTACAGCTACTACTACTTCTAACGCTCAACTATTACTACTACCCTACCTTACAGCTACTACTACTTCTAACGCTCAACTATTACTACTACCCTACACCTTACAGCTACTACTACTTCTAACGCTCAACTATTACTACTACCCTACCTTACAGCCACTACTACTTTTAACGCTACAACTATTACTACTACCCTACCCTACCTTACAGCTACTACTACTTCTAACGCTACAACTATTACTACTACCCCTACCTTACAGCCACTACTACTTAACGCTACAACTATTACTACTACCCTACCTTACAGCTACTACTACTAACGCTACAACTATTACTACTACCCTACCCTACCTTACAGCTACTACTACTTCTAACGCTACAACTATTACTACTACCCTACATTACAGCTACTACTACTTAACGCTACAACTATTACTACTACCCTACCTTACAGCTACTACTACTTTTAACGCCTCAACTATTACTACTACCCTACCTTACCTTACAGCTACTACTACTTCTAACGCTACAACTATTACTACTACCCTACCTTACAGCTACTACTACTTCTAACGCCTCAACTATTACTACTACCCTACATTACAGCTACTACTAATTCTAACGCTACAACTATTACTACTACCCTACCCTACCTTACAGCTACTACTACTTCTAACGCTACAACTATTACTACTACCCTACCTTACAGCTACTACTACTTCTAACGCTACAACTATTACTACTACCCTACCTTACCTTACAGCTACTACTACTTCTAACGCCACAACTATTACTACTACCCTACATTACAGCTACTACTACTTCTAACGCTACAACTATTACTACTACCCTACCTTACAGCTACTACTACTTCTAATGCTACAACTATTACTACTACCCTACATTACAGCTACTACTACTTAACGCAACAACTATTACTACTACCCTACATTACCTTACAGCTACTACTACTTCTAACGCTATAACTATTACTACTACCCTACATTACCTTACAGCTACTACTACTTCTAATGCTATAACTATTACTACTACCCTACCTTACCTTACAGCTACTACTACTTCTAACGCTATAACTATTACTACTACCCTACATTACAGCTACTACTACTTCTAACGCTACAACTATTACTACTACCCTACATTACAGCTACTACTACTTCTAACACTACAACTATTACTACTACCCTACCTTACAGCCACTACTACTTCTAACGCTACCACTATTACTACTACCCTACCTTACAGCCACTACTACTTCTAACGCTACAACTATTACTACTACCCTACCCTACCTTACAGCCACTACTACTTCTAACGCTACAACTATTACTACTACCCTACATTACAGCTACTACTACTTCTAACGCTACAACTATTACTACTACCCTACATTACAGCTACTACTACTTCTAACACTACAACTATTACTACTACCCTACCTTACAGCCACTACTACTTCTAACACTACAACTATTACTACTACCCTACCCTACCTTACAGCCACTACTACTTCTAACGCTACAACTATTACTACTACCCTACCCTACCTTACAGCTACTACTACTTCTAACACTACAACTATTACTACTACCCTACCCTACCTTACAGCCACTACTACTTCTAACACTACAACTATTACTACTACCCTACCCTACCTTACAGCCACTACTACTTCTAACGCTACAACTATTACTACTACCCTACCCTACCTTACAGCCACTACTACTTCTAACACTACAACTATTACTACTACCCTACCTTACCTTACAGCTACTACTACTTCTAACGCTACAACTATTACTACTACCCTACCCTACCTTACAGCCACTACTACTTCTAACGCTACAACTATTACTACTACCCTACATTACAGCTACTACTACTTCTAACGCTACAACTATTACTACTACCCTACATTACAGCTACTACTACTTCTAACACTACAACTATTACTACTACCCTACCTTACAGCCACTACTACTTCTAACGCTACAACTATTACTACTACCCTACCCTACCTTACAGCTACTACTACTTCTAACGCTATAACTATTACTACTACCCTACATTACAGCTACTACTACTTCTAACGCCTCAACTATTACTACTACCCTACCCTACCTTACAGCTACTACTACTTCTAACGCCTCAACTATTACTACTACCCTACCTTACAGCCACTACTACTTCTAACGCTACAACTATTACTACTACCCTACCCTACCTACCTTACAGCCACTACTACTTCTAACGCTACAACTATTACTACTACCCTACCCTACCTTACAGCCACTACTACTTCTAACACTACAACTATTACTACTACCCTACCCTACCTTACAGCCACTACTACTTCTAACACTACAACTATTACTACTACCCTACCCTACCTTACAGCCACTACTACTTCTAACACTACAACTATTACTACTACCCTACATTACAGCTACTACTACTTCTAACGCTACAACTATTACTACTACCCTACATTACAGCTACTACTACTTCTAACACTACAACTATTACTACTACCCTACCTTACAGCCACTACTACTTCTAACGCCTCAACTATTACTACTACCCTACCCTACCTTACAGCTACTACTACTTCTAACGCTACAACTATTACTACTACCCTACCTTACCTTACAGCTACTACTACTTCTAATGCCTCAACTATTACTACTACCCTACCCTACCTTACAGCCACTACTACTTCTAACGCCTCAACTATTACTACTACCCTACCTTACAGCCACTACTACTTCTAACGCCTCAACTATTACTACTACCCTACCTTACAGCTACTACTACTTCTAACGCCTCAACTATTACTACTACCCTACCTTACAGCTACTACTACTTCTAACGCCTCAACTATTACTACTACCCTACCTTACAGCTACTACTACTTCTAACGCTACAACTATTACTACTACCCTACATTACAGCTACTACTACTTCTAACGCCTCAACTATTACTACTACCCTACCCTACCTTACAGCTACTACTACTTCTAACGCCTCAACTATTACTACTACCCTACCCTACCTTACAGCTACTACTACTTCTAACGCCTCAACTATTACTACTACCCTACCTTACAGCTACTACTACTTCTAACGCCTCAACTATTACTACTACCCTACCCTACCTTACAGCTACTACTACTTCTAACGCCTCAACTATTACTACTACCCTACCTTACAGCTACTACTACTTCTAACGCCTCAACTATTACTACTACCCTACATTACAGCTACTACTACTTCTAACGCCTCAACTATTACTACTACCCTACCTTACAGCTACTACTACTTCTAACGCCTCAACTATTACTACTACCCTACCTTACAGCTACTACTACTTCTAACGCCTCAACTATTACTACTACCCTACATTACAGCTACTACTACTTCTAACGCCTCAACTATTACTACTACCCTACCTTACAGCTACTACTACTTCTAACGCCTCAACTATTACTACTACCCTACCTTACAGCTACTACTACTTCTAACGCCTCAACTATTACTACTACCCTACATTACAGCTACTACTACTTCTAACACTACAACTATTACTACTACCCTACCTTACAGCCACTACTACTTCTAACACTACAACTATTACTACTACCCTACCCTACCTTACAGCTACTACTACTTCTAACGCCTCAACTATTACTACTACCCTACATTACAGCTACTACTACTTCTAACGCCTCAACTATTACTACTACCCTACCTTACAGCTACTACTACTTCTAACGCCTCAACTATTACTACTACCCTACCTTACAGCTACTACTACTTCTAACGCTACAACTATTACTACTACCCTACATTACAGCTACTACTACTTCTAACGCCTCAACTATTACTACTACCCTACCTTACAGCTACTACTACTTCTAACGCCTCAACTATTACTACTACCCTACCTTACAGCTACTACTACTTCTAACGCCTCAACTATTACTACTACCCTACATTACAGCTACTACTACTTCTAACGCTACAACTATTACTACTACCCTACCTTACAGCCACTACTACTTCTAACGCCTCAACTATTACTACTACCCTACATTACAGCTACTACTACTTCTAACGCTACAACTATTACTACTACCCTACCTTACAGCTACTACTACTTCTAACGCCTCAACTATTACTACTACCCTACATTACAGCTACTACTAATTCTAACGCTACAACTATTACTACTACCCTACCCTACCTTACAGCTACTACTACTTCTAACGCTACAACTATTACTACTACCCTACCTTACAGCCACTACTACTTCTAACACTACAACTATTACTACTACCCCAAAAAACATTGATTTCAAAGCTCAAAGACTACTTTAGAACAATTTACACAGTAAATCAATAAAAACACATTTACAGGAAAAACTGTGCTGATGCAAAGCTTGATAACAGAGCTACGGTAAAATCCCAGTTTTCTTTCAGTTACCAAACTTTGTATTGGCTACAGTTTTACATGTAATGCGTTTTTGTAAAACTTTCTGCATGAAAATGTTTGAAATCAATGGTTTTTGTTTGGTATGCATTTTAAAGGGAAAATGTGAGTCTCAGCTAGAGGTCGACCGATTAATCGGAATGGCCGATTAATTAGGTCCGATTTCAAGTTTTCATAACAATCGGATATCTGTATTTTTGGGCGCTGATTTCCAATTATAAAAAATATATATATATATATATATATATATTTATACCTTTTATTTAACTAGGCAAGTCAGTTAAGAACACATTCTTATTTTCAATGACTGCCTAGGAACTGTGGGTTAACTGCCTTGTTCAGGGGCAGAACGACAGGGGTCCAAATCTTGCAACCGCACAGTTAACTAGTCCAACGCTCTAACCATTGCACTCCACGAGTAGCCTGCCTGTTACGCGAATGCAGTAGAAGCCAAGGTAAATTGCTAGCTAGCATTAAACTTATCTTATAAAAAACAATCAATCATAATCACTAGTTATAACTACTAATCCAGTTTAGCAGGCAATATTAACCAGGTGAAATTGTGTCATTTCTCTTGCATTCATTGCACGCAGAGTCAGGGTATATGCAACAGTTGGGCTGCCTGGCTCATTACAAACTAATTTGCCAGAATTTTATGTAATTATGATATACATTGAAGGTTGTGCAATGTAACAAGAATATTTAGACTTAGGGATGCCACCCGTTAGATAAAATACCGAATGGTTCGGTATTTCACTGAAATAAACGTTTTGTTTTCGAAATGATAGTTTCCGGATTCGATCATATTAATGACCAAAGGTTCATATTTCTGTGTGTTATTAAGTTATAATTAAGTCTGATTTGATAGAGCAGTCTGACTGAGCAGCAGCAGGCCCGTAATCATTCATTCAAACAGCACTTTCGTGCGTTTTGCCAGCAGCTCTTCGCAAGCACAGCGCTGTTTATGACTTCAAGCCTATCAGCCTAATGGCTGGTGTAACCAATGTGAAATGGCTAGCTAGTTAGCTGGGTGTGCGCTAATACTGTTTCAAACGTCACTCACTTTTAGATTTGGAGTAGTTATTCCCCTTGCGCTGCAAGGGCCGCGGCTTTTGTGGAGCGATGAGTAACGCTGCTTCAAGTGTGGCTGTTGTCGATGTGTTCCTGGTTCGAGCACAGGTAGGGGCGAGGAGTGGGACGGAAGCTATACTGTTACACTGGCAATACTATAGTGCCTATAAGAACATCCAATAGTCAAAGGTATATGAAATACAAATGGTATAGAGAGAAATAGTCCTATAAATACTATATTAACTACAACCTAAAACCTCTTACCTTGGAATATTGAAGTCTTATGTTAAAAGGAACCACCAACTTTCATATGTTCTCATGTTCTGAGCAAGGAACTTAAACGTTAGCTATTTTACATGGCACATATTACTTTCTTCTCCAACACTGTGTTTTTACATTATTTAAACCAAATTTAACATGTTTCGTTATTTATTTGAGGGTAAATTGGTTTTATTGATGTTTTATATTCAGTTAAAATAAGTGTTAATTCAGTATTGTTGTAATTGTCATTATTACAAAAAAATGTTTTATTAAAAAGTGTCCGATTAATCGGTATTGGCTTTTTTGGTCCTCCAATTATCGGTATCGGCGTTGAAAAATCCTAATCGGGCGACCTCTAGTCTCAGCATAATTGCTTTTACCATGGAATTTCTTAACTACTACCACTAGTGAGTCTACAACTACCTCAACTATTACTACCCTACAGTACATTACAGATACTACTACTATTAAGACTACAACTACCTCAACTATTACTGTCCTACAGTACATTACAGCTACTACTACTATTAGGACTACAACTACCACAACTATTACTACCCTACAGTATATTAATTACAGCTACTACTACTATTAAGACTACAACTACCTCAACTATTACTACCCTACAGTACATTACAGCTACTACTACTATTAAGACTACAACTACCACAACTATTACTACCCTACAGTACATTACAGCTACTATTAAGACTACAACTACCACAACTATTACTACCCTACAGTACATTACAGCTACTACTACTATTAAGACTACAACTACCTCAACTATTACTACCCTACAGTACATTGCAGCTACTACTACTATTAAGACTACAACTACCACAACTATTACTACCCTACAGTACATTACAGCTACTACCACTATTAAGACTACAACTACCACAACTATTACTACCCTACAGTACATTACAGCTACTACCACTATTAAGACTACAACTACCTCAACTATTACTACCCTACAGTACATTACAGCTACTACTACTATTAAGACTACAACTACCACAACTATTACTACCCTACAGTACATTACAGCTACTACTACTATTAAGACTACAACTACCTCAACTATTACTACCCTACAGTACATTACAGCTACTAGTACTATTAAGACTACAACTACCACAACTATTACTACCCTACAGTACATTAATTACAGCTACTACTACTATTAAGACTACAACTACCACAACTATTACTACCCTACAGTGCATTAATTACAGCTACTACTACTATTAAGACTACAACTACCTCAACTATTACTACCCTACAGTACATTACAGCTACTACTACTATTAAGACTACAACTACCACGACTATTACTACCCTACAGTACATTACAGCTACTACCACTATTAAGACTACAACTACCTCAACTATTACTACCCTACAGTACATTACAGCTACTACTACTATTAAGACTACAACTACCACGACTATTACTACCCTACAGTACATTACAGCTACTACCACTATTAAGACTACAACTACCTCAACTATTACTACCCTACAGTACATTACAGCTACTAGTACTATTAAGACTACAACTACCACAACTATTAGTACCCTACAGTACATTACAGCTACTAGTACTATTAAGACTACAACTACCACAACTATTACTACCCTACAGTACATTAATTACAGCTACTACTACTATTAAGACTACAACTACCTCAACTATTACTACCCTACAGTACATTACAGCTACTACTACTATTAAGACTACAACAACTATTACTACCCTACAGTACATTACAGCTACTACTACTATTAAGACTACAACTACCACAACTATTACTACCCTACAGTACATTAATTACAGCTACTACTACTATTAAGACTACAACTACCTCAACTATTACTACCCTACAGTACATTACAGCTACTACTACTATTAAGACTACAACAACTATTACTACCCTACAGTACATTACAGCTACTACTACTATTAAGACTACAACTACCACAACTATTACTACCCTACAGTACATTACAGCTACTATTAAGACTACAACTACCACAACTATTACTACCCTACAGTACATTACAGCTACTACCACTATTAAGACTCCAACAACTATTACAACTACCCCCTCTACTACTTCGAGAATGACTACTATCCCCACCACCACTACTTCTGCTACTATAAATATTCCTATTAAATATTCCACTCCAACCTCCTTAGACTAAATGTGGCGTGACAGAGTCTAGACAGTTCTGCAATGGCTAACACCACTGGTAAGAGGCAGACCCTGGGGTCAAGGTGCAGTAGTGAACAACTGAGATAATATGTTAATTTAACATAGTCACAAGGTAGCAGATTATATCAAAGCGACTTACAGTAAACACATAGGGTTATATTCAGTATAATGTATTGCGGCTTATGCAGGACTCAAACCATGCTCTAGTCTAGTTGAACCAAGGACTAGATAGGTCTGAAGGCTGCTTTAGGAGAGGGCTGAGTGGGCTGTGAAACTGGTTCAGGGTGGGGTGTAAACCTGGGGGAATGCAGTGAGAGTGGGTGAGACCGATGTAGGACCGTGACATAACCTGGCTCAAATATCCAGACCTGCGTCACTGAGCAAGGTCACTGACAGCTTCCAGCACTGCAGCCAACAAGGCTCTGTACGGCTTGTAGGGATGGGGCAAAATCAACTACCACTCTTCGGTCATCAACGTTGGACTAAATTCTAATTGAAGTTAATTCTAATTGAAGTCAGTCAATTCAGGAAGTAAACTGAAATTCCAATTCAACAATTGAAAAGGGTATTTTATTTTTAGTGAATTCTCAATAAACCTAAAAGGAGAAACTACTCATTTGAAAATGTTATTTTTGTCTTTGTTTGTTTGTTTGTTTACTTCCTGAATTCACTGAGTTCAATTCAAATTTTCAACCCTGTCTGTCATGTCTGGCCATTGTCTAAGCTTGTAAAATCAAAGTTTAATGCTATGCTAAGGAAGGTTAAAAAATAACCACTCTTTCAGACATTCATATTCTCAAAACGCACAGACATAAACAATCCAAACAAGCGCATACATACATGGCCATACAAATATCTACGATTGGCTAGGAGAGCAAACAGTCAAACATACTGTACACAGCCATCCAAACAGACACCAACTAACCAAACAAACACACATACTCTTGCCAAACCAAGCCACAAGAATACCTTGTTGGTGTACGGGTGAGAGATATAGATTGAAAGAGTTGCCTTCGAATCTAGTGAAACACTGGCATACACAGTGGCTTGGGGGAAGTTAGGGGCATATAGGACAGCTATGGCCCCACTTACCTGAGGGCGTGGCCCTATCACAATGAATCAGACAGGGAGCAGAACAGATGGGATTACATACCCACCCTTTATCAGTGAGATGACAGTGACAGCTCAACGTCACAATAGATGATGTCATCAAAATGGGACTCCGTAGCTAATCACCCCCTATCTATAGAGTAGAATTATATAAACAATGATTTTGGTACTAATCCTTTCTATTTCAGTCAGCCTCCCCTCCTCCTCACCCCTCATCCTCCTCTCAGCAGGATATGGCATTTGATGACATTGAGTACCCAGCTCACACTGTTCCCTTCCACAATTCTCTACATTTCTCTTCCCCAGCTCCTCTTGGTGCTCCCATTGATGACGCCATCCCTTCCTGTCCCCAAACCCACCACCTCGGTCCTCCCGCCGCCCTCCCCGTTCACTCACCTTGGTGCGCCCGTTGATGACACAGTCCCCCAGCTGCCCGTTGGCAGCGCTGTGCATCACGGCCTCGTCGATGTGTGCCATCAGCGTGGCGATGCCCTCACACCCCGGCTCGTGCCCCTCCACCCAAGCGATCTGGTCTCCACGGATACTCCGCGAAGGGATGCTCCTCTGGCTAACCAGCTGACCGCCGCGGAACTTCCCGCTGCGATTCAGCCTCTCCACCTCACCCATCACCGACTCACCCAGCCGTGGCCCCAGGAAACTGTCCTTCACACAGATACCGTAGGAATTCATACAAGGCACGATGTACTTCTGGGCGATATGCTCCGCCGACCAGCCCTCCCCGGCCTGTAACCGTAGAGACGGGATGCTGTTGGACTCTACTGGGGACGTCTGGTCTGGAACGGACCCTGTGCTCAGCTGTGTCACCTTGTGTACATTGTGGTGCAGCTTGTTGCTGTGAGGGGCGGGCAAAGGGGGGTGAGGGGTGGCGCCGTGGTTGTGGTTGCTAAGGTTATTGTTGACGCTGTTGTCGCCATTAGCAGCGAGCGGAACCGCCTTGCCTGGTTTGGAGGGCTCTGCTTTGTGAACGTTGCTCTCCGCCACTAGTCTCCGTTTGCAGTCTGGGGTTATCGACTCTCCTGGTCCGTAGAACATCATACCTAGAGATCCTAGACCTGACCCCGCTGACAAGCCACATCCTTTGGGCATCTCCAGACCCATGTCCCGGTTCTCCCCGCCTCTCCACTTCCGATGGTGCGGTTTGACCTGCGGGTCACCATTGGCCCTCTTCACTAGAAGAGCACATTTCTCATGTTGTGCTCTGTCCCCATTCTCCAGGAGGCGTGCTCTGTTGCCGAGGGGTTGCGCAAGGCCATTCGATGTCTCCCCCACCCCCCTCACTTGCAGAGGACAACCGTTGGGAGTTTGCGCCAAAACCCCACTGTGGCTGCCCTCAATGGTTGCGGACGGAGACACGATCCCGCCGTTATAGAACGGCAGCCCAGCATTCGGCTGCTTCTTTAAAACCATGATTCCTGAAGAGCTTGCTTTGGAAGCCAGACCTGACAGTAACTCCGCAGCCGTGGCGCTCCCAACAGGCGCCATGCCCGGGCAGTATCTATTTAGTCCATTTAGTCCCATGTTGGTCTGGAAAGGGTGATGCTCGGCAGCTCCGAATATGTGTTCACCGTTTGTCACTCTCTCATGCGAGGCTGAAAAACTGCGATGTCCGTGGGAAGAGCTTGGATTTAAAAGGTCCGTGTGTTCCAAGCTCTCCATTTCATCTCGTCTAGTGCTGGATGTGCACGTAGCCCACGTCCTCGCCTCATTTTTTACCAGAGCCACTGTGCGAGAGGGTGTGTAGTACAACTGCCGAGTCTGCGAGAGAGGAGCGGTGCCGCAGCGTTGGAAAGTTTCATATTAAAAAGTCCGAATAGCTCCGAATATGCCTCAGTTTCTTTCATTCGTGGTTTTTCTTGAAATATTTTCACATTTGTCTTCTATTGAAATGTTTTCTGATATTCTGAAGCTTGAGATGATGTTTCTAAAACAAAATAATACAATAATTACTTGACTGTGATTACCGTTAGTCCACAATAAGTAGGCTAATCGTATCGCCCACAGGTTTGGGACGTAATAGCCCAGCTAAACACAAAGCAGCCTAATTCTCAAACCAGGCCTAGGCTATTCACACTCCCTAAATTAAGAAACCTGTAAGGGACCCGAAACTTGCTAGACACATTTAATTGTAGGCCTAATATCTTTTGTAACGTGGCAAACTTTAAATATGTCAAAATTGCTTTAAATATTCTTATATAATATTCAAATCATATATTAGATTCAGACATTGGTCTATCGTGGCTCGGGTAGTTAAATAGGAATTGATTTGTTACAGCAATTCAATTCGAAAATATCAACGCAAGGGTCGCTTACAAAAAGGGTTGTGTAAAGAGTCTTCATTTTTATGAAATATTTCAGGCAATAACACATTAAAACGTAATAATACGGATATCTGTAAGAATAATTCCCCACGGCACGAAGAAGGGGGTAAGCACACTGTGAGAGCAGCTACTCTGAAGAACACATGCCACTCCACCTTGTTATTCATTCGTATTACTTAGTGTTTAGCCGGTATTCATAGCCTATAACTTAGAAATATAGCCTACACGTGTTTGTATTCCTCCCAAGATACAAATAGCCTATATTGGATTATTTGAGTGAGTTTAGCTATGGCTTTGAAATCAATTCAATAAAGCGCAGAATACTAGTAACCCGGGCAAAATATAGCCCACTATCTGTCAGCTGGTTGTACACTTACCTATCTGGAACGCAGAGCTCCAGTAGCGCAGCCTACGTGACCGGCTGAGGGTACGTCTGTTATTTCCGGGATTGCCTTGCTGTCGTTCCAGGCGATTTTCATTTATGTTTAGCTAATTAATATCCAGATATGTCCACCACCCAGGGTGGAATTTGGAAACATATGCTTGTCCTTGGCAGAGAACTACCGCTTCTGCCTGCGGGAGTCAGAGTAGGTCCCCCTCAATCACCAAAAAGTACGCTCCATTTCTCCACCCGTGTCTCTCCGCTGGTAATTCCCCCAGCATCTCTCTCTACCCCCCTCCTCCTCCTCCTCTCTCTCTGCTCTCGCTCGCCCTCTCCTGTCCATGAACGAGCCTGTCAGTTACACGTGCACATGGACACGTCATTCAGAACAGTTCAGATCAGAGCCGGTTGTGTGCACAGTTGTTGACATTCTTTGCAAGTTAGCGAGTTATCAGCTCCGTTCTAGATAAGTATAGGTCAGCAATGGGGTAGCCTACATCTATTACCATAATTGTCTGTATGGTAATATATATATTTTTTTTGTAAAGTGGATTCTTGCATCATACAACAGAGCAATTTACAGTAATCTATTCAGCCCAATGTGTTACAGACTAAGTAAACAAATCATTAATTAATGTCAAGCCCTTTATAATGTAAAAACGTTTTATAAGTATCATGCAATGTAGGCCTGCATTGAACACCGCATATAGGCTACTGTAGGCTATATCATAGAAATCAAAGCTATTTCCATGTGAAAATTTTATGTGTTTTGTTGGTAGGCCACAAGGCCGACATTATGTTCAAATAGCCACAATAGACTATTGGCTACTGTCTTAAACTGTAAGGGTACAGCCTCAGTGTTCACTGTAAACGTGCGCCAGAAATTGCACAAAATTCTCACAAGGTTCAAGTTTCTGCTCACAAAAGACCTCAAATTCGCACAGGGCCCCAAAAACGAAATAATTGAGGGAACATTGCTGAACAGACGTTGCTCTTCAGTTTTGTGATGAAGCAAACATATGTGTAGTTGCAGTGGTGGAACAAGTACCCAATTTTCATACTTGAGTAAAAGTAAAGATACCTTAATAGAAAATGACTCAGGTAAAAAAAGTGAAAGTCACCCAGTAAAATACTACTTGAGTAAAAGTCTAAAAGTATTTGGTTTTATATATACTTAAGTATCAAAAGTAAATGTAATCGCAAAAAAATAGTTACAGTTGAAGTCGGAAGTTTACATACACTTAGGTTGGAGTAATTACAACTCGTTTTTCAACCACTCCACAAATTTCTTGTTAACAAACTATAGTTTTGGCAAGTCGGTTAGGACATCTACTTTGTGCATGAGACAAGTCATTTTTCCAACAATTGTTTACAGACAGATCATTTCACTTATAATTCACTGTACCACAATTCCAGAGGGTCAGAAGTTTACATACACTAAGTTGACTGTGCCTTTAAACAGCTTGGAAAATTGCAGAAAATTATGTCATGGCTTTAGAAGCTTCTGATAGGATAATTGGCATCATTTGAGTCAATTGGAGGTGTACCTGTGCATGTATTTCAAGGCCTACCTTCAAACTCAGTTTCTCTTTGCTTGACATCATGGGAAAGACCTCCACAAGTCTGGTTCATCCTTGGGAGCAATTTCCAAACGCCTGAAGGTACCACTATCATCTGTACAAACAATAGTATGCAAGTATAAACACCATGGGACCACACAAACGAGTCCTATATCGACATAACCTGAAAAGCCACTCAGCAAGGAAGAAGCTACTGCTCCAAAACCGCCATAAAAAAGCCAGACTACGGTTTGCAACTGCACATGGGTACAAAGATTGTACTTTTTGGAGAAATGTCCTCTTGTCTGATGAAACAAAAATAGAACTGTTTGGCCATAATGACCATGGCAAAATGGCTTAAGGACAACAAAGTCAAGGTATTGGAGTGGCCATCACAAAGCCCTGACCTCAATCCTATAGAAAATGTGTGGGCAGAACTGAATACGCGTGTGCTAGCAAGGAGGCCTACAAACCTGACTCGGTTACACCAGCTCTGTCAGGAGGAATGGGCCAAAATTCACACAACTTATTGTGGGATGCTTGTGGAATGCTACCCAAAATGTTTGACCCAAGTTAAACAATTTAAAGGCAAAATGTTTGACCCAAGTTATACAATTTAAAGGCAATGCTACCAAATACTAATTGAGTGTACGTAAACTTCTGACCCACTGGGAATGTGATGAAAGAAATAAAAGCTGAAATAAATCGTTCTTTCTACTATTATTCTGACATTTCACATTCTTAAAATAAAGTGGTGATCCTAACTGACCTAAGACAGGGAATTTTTACTTGGATTAAATGTCAGGAATTGTGAAAAATTGAGTTTAAATGTATTTGGCTAAGGTGTATGTAAACTTCTGACTTCAACTGCAAGTATCAAAAGTAAAAGTTCAAGTATAAAACATTTATGTTTTCTTAAATTAAGCATAGCAGACGGGACACATTTTCTAGTTTTCTTTTAGCTACAGATGGCCAAGGGCACACTCCGACACTGTTTACAAACGAAGCATGTGTTTAGTGAGTCCACCAGTTTAGAGGCAGTAGGGATGACCAGAGATGTTCTCTTGATAAGTATGTGAATTAGACTATATTTTCCTGTCCTGTTAGCATTCAAAATGTTACAAGTAATTTTGCGTGTCAGGGACAATGTACGGAGTAAAAGTACATGATTTTCTTTAGGAATATAGTAAGTAAAAGTGGTCAAAAACATAAATAGTACAGTGAAGTACAGGTAGCCCCAAAAAACGACTTAAGTAGTACTTGAAACTATTTTTACTTAAGTACTCTACACCACTGTGTAGTTGAATGTATTCCACCACTGTGTGAATGTTGTATTTTTGTTGTCACAGCCTTATTGTGGTGTATGAACTAATGGGTTATAGACCAAGCAATGCAAATGTCACAACATGGGTTGTAATATGGCTTTTTAACTGGCCTGGCTTCCCCAGTGATTTTACCCACCCACTGTTACTGATAGGAAAACCTCTGTGATACAATGTAACTGTTTTGAGGAAGTTGGCTGTCATGAGTTTGGCAACAATGTAGGCTATCACATTCCTGTTGGTAGGAAATAGGTCCAAAAGTCAATGATAGTCAGTGGCTATTAAGTTGTTCCCAGTGTGATGACGAAAAGCCTTTGAAACCATTTGAACTTAAAGCTGACATTGACAACCTCGAAATTTGGATTGGTTATGGATTGGGCCTAAAAGTAGGCCTACAGTATTGCTTTGGGTGCACTGCTATGTTAAAAATGTTTTACTTAAAATCGTATACACTATATATACAAAAGTATGTGGACACCCCTTAAAATTAGTGAGTTCGGCTATTGTATACAATCGAGCACATAGCCATGCAATCTCCATAGACAAACATTGGCAGTAGAATGGCCTTACTGAAGAGCTCCGTGACTTTCAACATGGCACTGTCATAGAATGCCACCTTTTGAACAAGTCAGTTCGTAAAATGTCTGCCTTGCTAGAGCTGCCCCGGTCAACTGTATGTGCTGTTATTGTGAAGTGGAAGTTTCTAGGAGCAACAACGGCTCAGTGGCGAAGTGGTAGGCCACACAAGCTCGCAGAGTGCTGAAGCGCGTAGTGTGTAAAAATTGTCGGTCCTCAGTTGCAACACTCACTACCGTTGGGAGCTTCATGAAATGGGTTTCCATGGCCAAGCCTAAGATCACCATGCGCAATGCCAAGCGTCAGCTGGAGTGGTGTAAAGCTCGCCGCCATTGGACCCTGGAAACACTTTCTCTGGAGTGAATAATCACGCTTCACCATCTGGCAGGCTGACGGACGAATCTGGGCTTGGCGGATGCCAGCAGAACACTACCTGCCCCAATGCATAGTGCCAACTGTAAAGTTTGGTGGAGGATGAATAATGGTTTGGGGATGTTTTTCATGATTTGGGCTAGGCCCCTTAGTTCCAGTGAAGGGAAATCTTAACACTACAGCATACTATGACATTCTGGACAATTCTGTGCTTCCAACTTTGTGGCAACAGTTTGGGGAAGGCCCTTTCCTGTTTCAGCATGACAATGCCCCCGTGCATAAAGCGAGGTCCATACAGAAATTGTTTGTCAAGATCGGTGTGGAAGAACTTGACTGGCCTGCACAGAGCCCTGACCTCAACCCCATCGAACACCTTTGGGATGAATTGAAATGCTGACTGCGAGCCAGGCCTAATCATTGCCCAACATCATTGACCCACCTCACTAATGCTCTTGTGGCTGAATGGAAGCAAGTGGAAATTACACATTTTAGAAGCTTTTTTAAACCTAGAATACACTAAAAGTTTGCATTTCCTACAACAACGGGGTGATCAAATGAAGATCATACATCTACAGTGGCGAGAAAAATGATCTGAACCCCTTGGAATTACATGGATTTCTGCATAAATTCTTCATAAAATTTGATCTGATCTTCATCTAAGTCACAACAATAGACAAACATAGTGTGCTTAGAGTACTAACATTCAAATGATCTATTTTGAATACATAATTTAAATATTTACAGTGTAGGTTGGAAAAAGTATGTGAACCCCTAGGCTAATGACTTCTCCAAAAGCTAATCGGAGTCAGGAGTCAGCTAACCTGGAGTCCAATCAATGAGAGGAGATTGGAGATGTTGGTTAGAGCTGCCTTGACTTATAAAAAACACTCACAAAAGTTTGCTATTCACAAGAAGCATTGCCTGATGTGCACCATGCCTCGAACAAAAGAGATCTCAGAAGACCTAAGATTAAGAATTGTTGACTTGCATAAAGCTGGAAAGGGTTACAAAAGTGTCTCTAAAAGCCTTGATGTTCATCAGTCCACGGTAAGACAAATTGTCTATAAATGGAGAAAGTTCAGGTCAGGGCTTTGTGATGGCCACTCCAATACCTTGACTTTGTTGTCCTTAAGCCATTTTGCCATGGTCATTATGGCCAAACAGTTCTATTTTTGTTTCATCAGACAAGAGGACATTTCTCCAAAAAGTACAATCTTTGTACCCATGTGCAGTTGCAAACCGTAGTCTGGCTTTTTTTATGGTGGTTTTGGAGCAGTGGCTTCTTCCTTGCTGAGTGACTTTTCAGGTTATGTCGATATAGGACTCGTTTGTGTGGTCCCATGGTGTTTATACTTGCATACTATTGTTTGTACAGATGATAGTGGTACCTTCAGGCACTGTTGCTACTCTCCCTAGGAGTGGCCGTCCTGCAAAGATGACTGCAAGAGCACAGCGCATAATGCTCAGTGAGGTTAAGAAGAATCCTAGTGTTAGCTAAAGACTTACAGAAATCTCTGGAACATGCTAACATCCCTAGTGACAAGTCTACGATATGTAAACAAGAATGTTGTTCATGGAGGACACCAAGGAAGAAGCCACTGCTGTCCAACAAAACATTGCTACACGTCTGAAGTTTGCAAAAGTGCACCTGGATGTTCCACAGCGCTACTGGCAAAATATTCTGTGGACAGATGAAACTACAGTTGAGTTGTTTGGAAGGAACACACAACACTATGTGCGGAGAAAAAAAGGCATAGCACACAACATCAAATCCTCATCCCAACTGTAAAGTATGGTGGAGGGAGCATCATGGTTTGGGGCTGCTTCAGGGCCTGGACAGCTTGCTATCATCGACGGAAAAATGAATTCCCAAGTTTATCAAGACATTTTTCAGGAGAATGTTAGGCTTATCTTTCCGCCAATTGAAGCTCAACAGATGCTGGGTGATGCAACAGGATAACGATCCAAAACACTGAAGTAAATCAACAACAGAATGGCTTCAACAGAAGAAAATAGGCCTTCTGGAGTGGCCCAGAGTCCTGACCTCAACCCGATTGAGATGCTGTGGCATGACCTCAAGTTAGCAGTTCACACCAGACATCCCAAGAATATTGCTGAACTGAAACAGTTTTGTAAAGAGGAATGATCCAAAATTCCTCCTGACCGTTGTGCAGGTCTGATCCGCAACTACAGAAAACGTTTGGTTGAGGTTATTGCTGCCAACGGAGGGTCAAACCGTTATTAAATCCAAGGGTTCGCATACTTTTCCTACCCAGCACTGTGAATGTTTACACGGTGTGTTCAATAAATACAAGTAAAACTAAATGCATGCTCTTCAACCGATCGCTGCCTGCACCTGCCCGCCCATCCAAGATCACTACTCTGGACGGTTCTAACTTAGAATATGTGGACAACTACAAATACCTAGGTGTCTGGTTAGACTGTAAACTCTCCTCCAGACTCACATCAAACATCTCCAATCCAAAGTTAAATCTAGAATTGTCTTCCTATTTCGCAACAAAGCATCCTTCACTCATGCTGCCAAACATACCCTTGTAAAACTGACCATCCTACCGATCCTCGACTTCGGCGATGTCATTTACAAAATAGCCTCCAATACCCTACTCAATAAATTGGATGCAGTCTATCACAGTGCCATCCGTTTTGTCACCAAAGCCACATATTCTACCCACCACTGCGACCTGTACACTCTCATTGGCTGGCCCTCGCTTCATACTCGTCGCCAAACCCACTGGCTCCAGGTCATCTAAAAGACCCTGCTAGGTAAAGTCCCCCCTTATCTCAGTGTAACGGATGTGAAACGGCTAGCTAGTTAGCGGTGGTGCGCACTAAATAGCGTTTCAATCTGTGATGTCAGTTGCTCTGAGACCTTGAAGTAGTAGTTCCCCTTGCTCTGCAAGGGCCGTGGCTTTTATGGAGCGATGGGTAACGATGCTTCGTGGGTGACTGTTGTTGATGTGTGCAGAGGGTCCCTGGCTCGAGCCCGGGTATGGGCGAGGGGACGGACTAAAGTTATACTGTTACATCAGCTCGCAGGTCACCATAGCAGCACGCGCTCCAGCAGGTATATCTCTCTGGTCACCCCCAAAACCAATTCTTCCTTTGGTCGCCTCTCTTTCCAGTTCTCTGCTGCCAATGACTGAAACGAACTACAAAAATCTCTGAAACTGGAAACACTTATCTCCCTCACTAGCTTTAAGTACCAGCTGTCAGAGCAGCTCACAGATTACTGCACCTGTACATAGCCCATCTATAATTTAGCCCAAACAACTACCTCTCCCCCCTACTGTATTTATTTATTTATTTTGCTCCTTTGCACATTCTTCCACTGCAAATCTACCATTCCAGTGTTTTACTTGATATATTGTATTTACTTCACCACCCTTTATTTTTTGTATTTTTTTTTGCCTTTGCCTTTGCCTTTGCCTTTGCCTTTGCCTTATCTCACCTCATTTGCTCACATTGTATATAGACTTATTTTTCTACTGTATTATTGACTGTATGTTTGTTTTACTCCATGTGTAACTCTGTGTTGTTGTATGTGTCGAACTGCTTTGCTTTATCTTGGCCAGGTCGCAGTTGTAAATGAGAACGTGTTCTCAACTTGCCTACCTGGTTAAAAAAAGGTGAAATTTAAAACATAAAAAAAAAATAAAGACATGAAACCGTATAACTGTTTGTGTGTTATTAGTTTAAGCAGTCTGTGTTTGTCTATTGTTGAGGCCTAGATGAAGATCAGATGAATTGTATGACTAATTCAGGCAGAAATCCAGGTATTTCCGAAGGGTTCACATGCTTTTTCTTGCCACTGTATATGTGTTGAAGGAGGAGGTGAGATAATGTCACCCTGTGGCCTGTGGATTAGTGCTCCACTCTGTGGGATTAAAGACAGGGAGGTGTTTTGTCACCACAGAGCATGCCACTCTCGTCTACCATTTTCCAGGAGCAATGGGTGCGGGCAGGGGCCTTGTGAAGTGACTGGGTCACCAGCCTCACTGTCCATCCTCACACCTCAGCAGAGAGAGAGAGAGAGAGAGAGAGAGAGACAGGTAGGCACATGTGCAATACTTACAGGACAATACAGACAGAAAAACCGACAGACAGACATGCACACAGACCAGACAGAGCGATGGAGAGACAATAAGGCAAAGTCCAGAGAGGAGATATGCCTGATAGTGTAAGCCTACAGGCTAGACACAGGGATCAATGGGGAAATCCAAACAAAGCGTGATGTCATAGGTTACAAGGTCAGCAACTCTGTGACTGACACTCATGACCATTAGAAGTGGAGTACATGGTATGTGGCTTTCCTTAGGGACTTTCCACAGCCTTCAGGCGTAAGGAAAACTCCATTCAAAAACAATCTTTAGGTATATTTCCATGAATCCCCTGTTGATACAGTCCCAAGATAACAGACTTTCAAGCAGTGTCACTTGCCACATCGTTTGACTGTTGAGACACACAATGTCACTAGCACAAAGCAGCATCGTGATGATGTGGCGAGTGGCATTTTGCGTCTTGAAAATCCAATATCTTGAAAACTTGACTGCCGCCATGCAAAATATGTTGGGACTGTATCAACAAAATACTAATATCTGTGGATTTTTCCTTTGATACTCACTGACAATATTTTCACCACATAGGCCTACACGCTACTTTATAAAATAAATCTGTGTAAATCTGTATTTTATTTCTGTCAAAGACGTTTCAGTAACTAGAAACAAGTGTACCAATATACAGTGCCAGTCAAAAGTTAGGACACACGTACTCATTCCAGGGTTTTTCTTTTCTTTGACCATTTTCTACATTGTAGAATAATAGTGAAGACATCAAAACTAATAATAATATATAGCCTAATAAAACATGTAGCCTAATGGAAACATTGTCCAAGCATTGCAGATATGTTATGGCCCAGCCACAGCCCTACATTGTTGCCTGTTGTCAAGCTGAGATTCCTTCCTGCTTTCACGACTTTGTTTTGGCTGTAGATCAGATGTCAAAGTTCAGCATCAGCAGGCTCTCTTCTGTCAGCTAGCTGCTGTTGTCTATTTCTATACATTTGATATGAATTACAATGGAAATTGAATCGAACCTACATCATACACTTGGTGTGAGAACATCTGTGTGTGTGTGTGTGTGTGTGTGTGTGTGTGTGTGTGTGTGTGTGTGTGTGTGTGTGTGTGTGTGTGTGTGTGTGTGTGTGTATGCGCCTTGTGTCTGTTTCCATGGGTGTGTTTGTGAGTTTAATCATTTCCTGATAGCGTGTGTTTATAATGGTGTATTTCACTGCTGGTGGCTGTGTAGTGGGAACAGAGTTTTTAATGCTCCAGTAGACAGGGAAATGTTATCAATAGCAGGAAGAGAGCTTCCATGAGCTGCCGTCCCACCTCCCACTTCATACACACGCACGCACACACACTCGCACACACACAACAAACACACACACACAACACATACAGCCTTGTTCTCCCTTAAGTACACTACCGGTCAAATGTTTTAGAACACCTACTCATTCAAGGGTTTTTCTTTATCATGTAGTAACCAAAAAAGTATTAAACAAATCAAAAGATATTTCATTTTTGAGATTCTTCAAATAGTCACACTTTTCCTTGATGACAGCTTTGTACACTCTTGGCATTCTCTCAGCCAGCTTCATGAGGTAGTCACCTGGAATGCATTTCAATTAACAGATGTGCCTTGTTAAAAGTACATTTGTGGAATTTCTTTCTTTCTTAATGCGTTTGAGCCAATCATTTTTGTTGTGACAAGGTAAGGGGGGGGGTAGACAGAAGATGGCCCTATTTGGCAAAGAAACCACAACTAAAGGACACAAATAATAAGAAGAAACTTGCTTGTGCCAAGAAACACAAGGAATGGACATTAGACCGGTGGAAATTTGTCCTTTGGTCTGGAGTCCAAATTGGAGTCTTTTGATTCCAACCTCTGTGTCTTTGTGAGACGCGTGTGGGTGAATGGATGATCTCCGCATGTGTATTTCCCACCGTAAAGCATGGAGGAGGAGGTGTTAAGGTGTGGGGGCGCTTTGCTGGTGACACTGTTAGTGATTTATTTTGAATTCCAGGCACACTTAACCAGCATGACTACCACAGCATTCTGCAGCGATACGCAATCCCATCTGGTTTGCGGTTAGTGGGACTGTCATTTGTTTTTCAACAGAACAGTGACCCATTTCACCTCCAGAATGTGTAGGGCTATTTTACCAAGAAGGAGAGTGATGGAGTGCTGCATCAGATGACCTGGCCTCCACAATCCCCCGACTTCAACAAAACTGAGATGGTTTGGGATGAGTCAGACTTCAGAGGGAAGGAAAAGCAGCCAACAAGTGCTCAGCACATGTGGGAACTTCTTCAAGACTGATTTGAAAAGCATTCCAGGTGAAGCTGGTTGAGAGAATCTCAAGAGTGTGCAAAGCTGTCAAGGCAAAGGGTGGCTTTTTTTTTTAAAGAATTTGTTTAATACCTTTTGGTTACTGCATGATTCCATGTGTTATTTCATAGTTTTGATGTCTTCACTATTATTCTACAATGTTGAAAATAGTACAAATAAAGAAAAACCCTTGAATGAGTAGGTGTTCTTAAACCTTGACCGGTAGTTTATGTGACGTCACTATATTAGGCAAGACTCCCCCAGGAAATACAATTTGTCCTGCAAAGGATCTTGGGAACCTTGCTTGCTTGGACCACACCAACAGTATAGGAAATGGAGCTATAAGTGTGTGTGTGTGTGTGTGTGTGTGTGTGTGTGTACGTGTGTGTGTGTGTGTGTGTGTGTGTGTACGTGTGTGTGTACGTGTGTGTGTACGTGTGTGTATGTGTGCATGTGCGCGAGCATGCAGGTGTAACCATATTTAGTGGTTTGGTATTTTTAACATGGGCCTTCTTTCTTATTCAGCACACCTCTTCACTTACCTGGGCCATGCTCAGTACACTAACATCGTGGAATTTTGCAGATAGAAATGTCATCAACAGAGATGTGGAACATGGCCCGCTTACCTGGGCCATGTTCTACATAATACATTTCTATCTGAATGTTTCTGATAGACATGTCATCAATAGACTAATAGACATATCATCAATCAATCATCAATGTCACCTATATCGAATCTTCCATTCCTCTCAATAATTTTAGAAAAGCTGTTGTGCAGCAACTTACTGCCTTCCTGAAGACAAACAATGTATACGAAATGCTTCAGTCTGGTTTTAGATCCCATCATAGCACTGAGACTGCACTTGTGAAGGTGGTAAATTACCTTTTAATGGTGTCAGACTGAGGCTCTGCACCTGTCCTCGTGCTCCTAGACCTTAGTGTTGCTTTTGATACCATCGATCACCACATTCTTTTGGAGAGATCGGAAACCCAAATTCGTCTACACGGACAAATTCTGGCCTGGTTTAGATCTTATCTGTCGGAAAGATATCAGTTTGTCTCTGTGAATGGTTTGTCCTCTGACAAATGAACTGTAAATTTTGGTGTTCCTCGAGGTTCTGTTTTAGGGCCACTATTGTTTTCACTATATATTTTACCTCTTGGGGATGTCATTCGAAAACATAATGTTAACTTTCACTGCTATGCTGATGACACACAGCTGTACATTTCAATGAAACATGGTGAAGCCCCAAAATTGTCCTCGCTAGAAGCCTGTGTTTAAGACATAAGGAAGTGGATGGCTGCAAACCTTTTACTTTTAAACTCGGACAAAACAGAGATGCTTGTTGTAGGTCCCAAGAAACAAAGATATCTTCTGTTGAATCTGACAATTAATCTTGATGGTTGGACAGTCGTCTCAAATAAAACTGAAGGACCTCGGCGTTACTCTGGTACCTAATCTCTCTTTTGACGAACATATCAAGACTGTTTCAAGGACAGCTTTTTTCTATCTACGTAACATTGCAAAAATCAGAAATTTTCTGTCCAAAAATGATGCTGAAAAAGTATTCCATGCCTTTGTTACTTCTAGGTTAGACTACTGCAATGCTTTACTTTCCGGCTACCCGGATAAAGCACTAAATAAACTTCAGTTAGTGCTAAATACAGCTGCTAGAATCCTGACTAGAACCAAAAGATGTGATCATATTACTCCAGTGCTAGCCTCCCTACACTGGCTTCCTGTTAAGGCCTTGGGCTGATTTCAAGGTTGTACTGCTAACCTACAAAGCATTACATGGGCTTGCTCCTACCTATCTTTCTGATTTGGTCCTGCCGTACATACCTACACGTACGCTACGGTTACAAGATGCAGGCCTCCTAATTGTCCCTGAAATTTCTAATCAAACAGCTGGAGGCAGGGCTTTCTCCTATAGAGCTCCATTTTTATGGAATGGTCTGCCTACCCATGTGAGAGAAGCAGACTCGGTCTCAACCTTTAAGTCTTTACTGACGACTCATCTCTTCATTGGGTCATATGATTGAGTGTAGTCTGGCCCAGAAGTGTGAAGGTGAACGGAAAGGCTCTGGAGCAACGAACCGCCCTTGCTGTCTCTGCCTGGCCGGTTCCCCTCTCTCCACTGTGATTCTCTGCCTCTAACCCTATTACAGGGGCAGAGTCACTGGCTTACTGGGGCTCTTTCATGCCGTCCCTAGGAGGGGTGCGTTGAGTGGATTGAGTCACTGACGTGATCTTTCTGTCTGGATTGGCGCCCCCCCTTGGGTTGTGCCGTGGCTGAGATCTTTGTGGGCTATACTCGGCCTTGTCTCAGGATGGTAAGTTGGTGGTTGAAGATATCCCTCTAGTGGTGTGGGGGCTGTGGCAAAGTGGCAAAGTGGGTGGGGTTATATCCTTCCTGTTTGGCCCTGTCCAGGGGTATCATCGGATGGGGCCACAGTGTCTCCTGACCCCTCCTTTCTCAGTCTCCAGTATTTATGCTGCAGTAGTTTGTGTCGGAGGGCTAGGGTCAGTTTGTTATATCTGGAGTACTTCTCCTTTCTTATCCAGTGTCCTGTGTGAATTTAAGTATGCTCTCTCTAATTCTCTCTTTCTCTCTTTCTTTCTCTCTCTCGGAGGACCTGAGCCCTTGGACCATGCCTCAGGACTACCTGGCATGATGACTCCTTGCTGTCCCCAGTCCACCTGGCCGTGCTGCTGCTCCAGTTTCAACTGTTCTGCCTGCGGCTATGGAACCCTGACCTGTTCACCGGACATGCTACCTGTCCCAGACCTTCTGTTTTCAACTCTCTAGAGACAGCAGGAGCGGTAGAGATACTCCTAATGATCGGCTATGAAAAGCCAACTGACATTTACTCCTGAGGTGCTGACTTGCTGCACCTTCGACAACTACTGTGATTATTATTATTTGACCATGCTGGTCATTTATGAAAATTTGAACATCTTGGCCATGTTCTGTTATAATCTCCACCCGGCACAGCCAGAAGAGGACTGGCCACCCCTCATAGCCTGGTTCCTCTCTAGATTTCTTCCTAGGTTTTGGCCTTTCTAGGGAGTTTTTCCTAGCCACCGTGCTTCTACACCCTACATTGCTTGCTGGGGTTTTAGGCTGGGTTTCTGTACAGCACTTTGAGAAATCAGCTGATGTAAGAAGGGCTATATAAATACATTTGATTTGAATAGAGATTATATTATTCTACATTCCAGAGAGGCATTTTTGTTCTACATAATACATTTCTATCTGAATGTTGGCCAACATTGTGTTCTGCTGAATGCGGCCCCGTTGTGGAGTGTCACAGAGATGCTCTATAGTGTATTACTGCCTCCACGTGGAAAAGGAAATACAGATAGTTCAGAAGCAAGCCTTGGTCAGGAACACTGTGTTGTACTGCTCTCTTATGCCACCTTCTGGTTCTCATCCCGCAGCAGTTTGAAGAACAGATGAGTTTAATTGTAAACCAAATACTAATTAGAGGATGTACATAAGAAACAAATCGTTTTGGTTAATTCCTTGTTTTATTTTCATTTCATTTTGATTTAATCAACACGGATAATCATAATAAGTGCACATATTAAATAAAATGTTAGGTTTTGTAGTTAGGTTTGGGTAGTCTGTGTTGCCTTTTCAGGTAGCAGGATTGTGACAAAATCACATGACAAAAACTGAGAATTTCTATGGAAAACAGGACATACATATTTCCTATTTTTCAAGTGAAGCCAATTGAATTCTGCTATAGTTACATAACATGTCCACTAGAGGACAGGGCGAGACGACAAAAGTTTGGATGTCAAACCTCTTGTCACAGAAACTAAACTACCGGAATAGCTAGTATACCCCATGCAGCCTAGTGTTCTGATGATGTCTGTTTGATTGTGTGATGAAACTCAAACTGTTAGTTGACTACAAAGCCTAATGACGCATTTTATCAAGGACGCAGCTTTCACTGGTGACATTCTGAAATTGCATTTTTGTCCCCCCCGCCCCAGTTTTATAATTGGAATGTGATACAAAACGAGGCAACGGTTGTGCTTTAGGACCATGCAGATGCCTCCGAGCGGTCGGGTAGGCTGTTTGTAGTGTTTATCCGACTGGGTATTTTTTTTAAACATGTCCCTCCCCCACTTCTAAACCAAAGTTGCGCCCATGCATTTTATTGACCAATTTTATATTATATTAATGTGTGATTGTGGGTGGAGGGGAGGTAAAGACAGCACATGGGTGTGTGTTTGGTACGTACGTGTGTGAGTGAGTTTTCCCTGTTGTTGTGAACAGAAGGCTTTTAGTGTCGGTGTGCTCCCCTAGAGGAAAATCTGCAGCTGTTCATACATTCAGAATCGTTCTCTCGCTCGCTCACTCAATACATTCACATATATTAGATATTAGACCACATTCTCAAACGTGCCAATGTGACAGTGGAGGCTGGTGGGAGGAGCTATAGGAGGACGGTCTCGTTGTAATGGCTGGAATGGAAGAATTGGAACGTTGTCAAACACACAGAAACCACGTTTGACTCCGTTCCAATAATTCCATTCCAGCCATTACAATGAGCCGGTCCTCCTATAGCTCCTCCCACCAGCCCCCGCTGCTACATGCACACTCACATTTACGCTCACACACTCACACATGCACACGCCTACATAGGTCACTATTCATTGGTCTAACTTGTGTCTCCTCTTCATCCATTTACAGGCAAACACTGATGCACTTCCTGGAAGATCAATGTTTGCCTGGTTACTCAGTGAGTTTTGCAATGTAATGTTTCTGGAAAGCCTTTCTGTTTCTTGGCCATCAAGCGGCTTTTATTTCCCCTTATCCTACCGTGATTCATTTTCTTTCTCTCTTTAATGTAACACAGCTGTGAATTGCAACCTGATTTCATAGCAGGAGTTTCCTTTCTAGTCAGTGCGGGGGGAGAGTTGTCAGGGGATGTTTTACTCTCACCCTCCGACCGAGCGCCCTGTAACCCACCTTACACGTTGCCTGACGACTCAAACTGAGTTGTTCCGCTGCTCTGTGTTCGCTACCTACTTCAGTCTGACACTGCCGTCGTTTAAGTCGTTTGTGGTGACGTCAAAACGAGGGGTGTTGTACAAAACAAAGTCATAAGCGATTGGATCGTCTCGAACCCACAGTATCAAAGCCAATAACACATTTTCCAAACGCCGCTTTACCCACTTGTGTTCTGGCTCTGGCCCAACCCATCGGTTCCTGGGACCAGTCAGAACAGTTAGAATGTGTTTCTGTTCTAGAAATTGCAGAGGAGGCACTCAAATCCATAGTCATTTCAGAGAAGAAGCATTCGTGGGCATGGCGTTTGGCCGAGTTTGGGTAGCCAGGCAACCTTACATGCACGCCATATAAACCATCTCCTTCCAGTTGACCCTCCCCTCTCTTCTCTGTTACCATGCAAAGTCATTTGTATGCAGGTTTTGGTTCCAATCATTATCATATCTGTTATCACATATCACAGACGACATTACTGTGTCATGTCTTGTTACCAGCTTCAGGTCCTTGTGGAATAGATGTTATGAAGATGACAGTGATGAACTTCAATCCAGGTAGAGGAATTTCAATCAGATTGGAAGTGTTTTCATAACACCCCAGAATGGATTGTTTTGTGTTGTTTCTGTTTGGCTGCACCATCTGTACCGTGACAGCCTAAATCGAGAGTTTCAGTTCAGCAGCACACTCATAAAGGACATTCACTTGTACTGTCACTGTCCTCAGCATCTAACTCTGTGTCCAGTCCCATCTGTTTATTAATCTGTGGTCAACACACGCACCCTGGATCTATCTGTCTGTCTGTCTGTCTGTCTGTCTGTCTGTCTGTCTGTCTGTCTGTCTGTCTGTCTGTCTGTCTGTCTGTCTGTCTGTCTGTCTGTCTGTCTGTCTGTCTGTCTGTGTCTGTCTGTCTGTCTGTCTGTCTGTCTGTCTGTCTGTCTGTCTGTCTGTCTGTCTGTCTGTCTGTCTGTCTGTCTGTCTGTCTGTGAGCGACACTAATTATTTGTAGATCATCATAGGTGATCTGACACCCGTGCTGTGACGTAACATATCCCAGCTCCATTGCCCATGCAGCAGCCAGGGTTGGGGAGTAACGGATTGCATGTAAGGGATTACAAAAAATGGTAACTTTTTTATTGTAATCAGATTACAGATACTTTTGGAAAAACTAGATGATTTCTTCGAGGATTACTTTTAAATATATTTGACACTTCTCTGTTTTCTCAATGACATTCACATCAGCATTGAAAAAAAGGATCCTAGCCTATGGAATAAAAGTGGGGCTTTTATTGCTCATTCTAATTCATCCAGATAAAAAAAAAAGGACACGTTCAAACTCGCAAATATTTGATAGATTTAAAGGGGTAATCTGTAGTTGCTACATGCATTTTTGGATTTATACATTATATATTAATGTAAAGATATAATTTAATCATTTTATTGTATGTAGTAAAAAGCTAGGGCTTAGATGCCTCCATAACCAACCCATAAAGTAAAATTGAACATCCATATATGGCCAGCTATGTAAACATTAACATTGATTTATCCCTCGATAGATGTCGTTCAATTGGTAACATACATTTTTGTCTTCTTCTAATGCCTCTTAAGGGGAAAGTAATCTAAAAGTAACTGATTGAATCAGATTACGTTACTGAGATTGGGTAATCCAAAAGTTACGTTACTGATTACAATTTTGGACCGGTAACTAGTAACGGATTACATTTCGAAAGTAACCTCCCCAACCCTGGCAGCAGCCATAGATGCAGTGTGTCTGTATCTGATTGATGCAGTGGAAGACTCAAGTCCCGTGCTACAGTAAATCTTCCCTGGAAACGGAACATCTCTCCCCTGAAACTTGATGGGACCTTAGGAGTTATGACAGAGACACAGCAAGGCCATGGCCGCAGAGGGAGATTGGAACAAGGGAAAGAGATGTCCAAGCTGTTGTCGTTCAGAGTGTAAGATAGGAAAATGTCCCCATCAAATGTGTGGAATTTCATTGTGAATTGCCTCCTTTTTCAACTCTTTCTTTACAGAGGGAGAGAGGAAGAGGGAGAGGTGAAGAGGACATATTGTTTTACTGATATTTTTCTTCTGTTTTGGCTCAGTGAGTTGTGGGTTGACATAATATCTCTGTTGTCTGTTTCAGTACCACTTTGTGGGTTTCTGTTGATTAGGACCTATGGTCCAGCTCTCTTTGTCTTTTTTTCTCTCTCACTCTCACTCTCACTCTCACTCTCACTCTCTCTCTACTCACATAACCATTGGTGCACTGTGGAAGAAAACACTCATCCTTATTTTAGGGCTTGCTCATTCAGAGGTGTGTGTTTGCATGCATGTTAGCGTGCTTGTGTCTCGGCGCTTTCAATCTGGATTCAAAGACAGGGATTTAGAGTGATGACTTTGCATTTCTGTCTTTATTGAGGAAATACAGCCTGCATGTAAAAAAAATATTTTAAAAAACGGAGCTTCAAAGACAGTCTGTGTGGATGCTGCATTCCTGCCATATTGGTACACAATGGATGAAGTGACATTCAGGAACAATATCAGTGGTATAGGTTGTCAATATGCAGAGTATTTTTTTCAGTTTGGGAAAACAGAGAAAGGTGTTTTTAAGGTTTTCCAACCACGTAAACAAATGAATTGGCCTTCATTGGATATTAAAATAATACTTGAGTGTACTTGACATAGGTCCATCTACAGTGACTGTTATTAGTACTCTGTTAGTACTATTAGTACTCTGTTAGTGTCAGTGAAGTGTTTCTGTAATCATGCAATACTCTACTTTTGATGCAGGTGGCTAAAGGTGGATTATCACCATCAGTTGAATGGCCTTGGAATAGGATTAGAATGCATGAAGTAGTTGGTGTGTGTGCATCTGTTTCTGTGTGTGTGTGTGTGTGTGCGCATGTGCATGGGTCCGTATAAACACATGCAACCATAAAGATCCTATTAAATTACTAAAGGGGTTATGTCATAAATCCTCAAAGTTCCAGCCATATTGGTGAGGGAGAAAAATCCAAATCACTCTATTACAGTTTTTCTCAATTGCTAAAACACAATTTCGGAAACCTTGCTCCGTTTCCTGAAGACATTCAACACAAAACCTCATCTTCAAGCACTATTTACATAATGTCTGACTCCTCTCGCAAAATGAAACACTCGTCTCAGAACAGTTTTACCCGTTTTCAAAATCAAACACGGCTCTCAAATCACAAACAAAGTGATCAAAATGATATACACTCTCAAGCAGTCAGTAAATAATACACCGAAAAGTAGAAAACACATTGTTCAAAACATACAATTCTCAGGGAGAAGTACATTTTTAATCTAAAAAAATATCCATATTGTTCCGTCATTGTCTTTTGATGAACGAAAACATGTTCTATCATAGTAGTTCAAAATAGATCAGAAATTACTACTCTGCTTTGCTCTTTGCAATTTTGTTTTTTGTTCTTCCTCCTCCTTGTACCCTTATTTTTACAGTACTGTACCCTGCATCTCACACACTTGTCCTTTGTCTCTGTGATACTGTAACGGTTTTCCTCCTCTTCTGAGGAGTAGGAAGGATCGGACCAATATGCAGCGTGGTAAGTGTTCGTCATTTTATTTCAACTGAACACAAAACAAAATAACAAGAGAATGAACGAAAACGAAACACTCCTGTCAGGTGCAGAAACACAAAACAGAAAACAACACAGAATGTCTACCCCAACTCACGCCCTGGCCAAACTAAAATAGGGACATAAAAAAGGAACTAAGGTCAGGACGTGACAGATACTGTAATTCTTTGTTGATATGAACCTGCAACCAGTCAATCTATTGAGCAGTCAGTACTGTTAATAAATGGAAAGCACAATGTTCAGGGCCATACAATTTGTCCATTGTACAGTATACAGCCTACAATGCACTGTACTACAGTATACAATACTAAAAGGGACAAAAATCAAAGGAGTAAACGTGATCAATGTGCTTCTTCTTGTCTTTGGGCTGGGTCAGGCCAGAGCACTTCATCGACATCACAAGCAATAATTGTCCCTCCTGAGGCAACGGGGGAAGAAGCCTCTTGTGTGCCATATCCAGCCCTGACATGATTCCTCACTTCTATCACCACAGGCTAAATCCATGGCTTGCAGCAGATTTACTCTGGTGTAGGGTTGTCATTCATACACTTTCCATCTCCAAGAGGAGAAAAACTCCTCAATCGGATTCAGGAAAGGCGAGTATGGAGGGAGGTACAAGTTCATAAACTGCCCATTGATGTTAAACCATTCCCTTAGCTGAGCACCTCGGTGGAAACTGACATAGTGTGGGACAATCTCATGGGTGGGAATGGGATTCTCATTTAGCTCTTGACCCTGCTGCTCTTGAACCTGCTGCTCAAACAAAATATCTCTTAGATTGGCAATAAATCTTAGAAGGTGCTGGGAGTTATATGGCCTGAGTGTAACATGGTGATGTAGAACACCATGGTTGCTGATAGCGGCACAGATTGTGACATTGCCAGCTCGTTGCCCAGGGACTTCAACAACATGTTTCGGCCTCTCCTTCTCCTCTTTGTTAGATTGAAGCCTGCTTCATCGACAAAGATGAACTCACGGGGTCTGTCCAAGGATTCCAAGTCAAATATTGTCGGTGTAGAAATACAATATACTTCATTTAAGTCGTACAGAGACAGTGCTATACTGTAGAGTACAATTAGGCTTCTGATTCACATACATTGTATGTACTGAAGAGTAATGTCATTCACATAGTATGTGTTAGTACTGTAGACAATCTGGATTACAGTAAATGTTTCTGAAGGTACACTTACTTGCACATACTGAGCTCGCAGTTCTTTCACCCTTGGTGAGTTGCGCTCAAAAGGTACTCTGTATACTTGTTTCATTCGCATCCTGTTACGATGGAGGACACGGTCAATTGTGGAAATGCTCACACTGTCGATTCCCTGGAAGTGTGTGTTGTCTTGTATCACTCGTTCCTGGATTTCTCTGAGTCATATTGCATTATCTTGAAGGACCATGCCAACTATAACGGCCTCTTGCTTCCGAGTGAATATAGCTGTCCTTCTACCTGCACGTGGCAGCCTTGCAATTCTACAAAAAGTAATGCAGTTACAAAACATATTCATGCAGTACAATACATACAGGGATTAACTTTACACATGTCTATTGAAACAGCTGCATATAGTGTAGTACAGTAAATTTGCAATTACAAAAATACAGTAGTATACTATACCTGTTCTCTTCTCTGAATGTCCTTACTATGGTGGACACAGAAAATCGTCTCAAATTGGGTTGCACTCTAAGTCCTGCTTCCCTCATTGTCAGTCCATGGACAAGAACATGGTCTATAACTGTTGCTCGAATTTCATCAGATATTTCCACTCTTTGTCTTCCTCTTTGTCCTCCTCTTCCTCTTTCTTGCCCTCCTCCTCCTCGTCGCCCACCTCGCATACGCACTCGTCCTCGTCCTCGTCCTCTCACATTGTTTCTTCTATCCATTCTCAGACTTTCTCCTTCCCACCTTCAACAACCTGTTTGCTCTCTGAACTGGCTTATATTGGTTGTCACATCGTTTGAAACGGGTTTAATCCATTTTGAGTGGTTGTGTTCAATCAATGACATGTCTTCTCTATTTGTATTTGATTGTTGCCACTTGTGTTTACCAGTATGGATGACATGTGCATTAGAGTGCAGAATGTGTTTTGGAGAATGAGAATGTGTTTAGAGTTTTGCTGAAAAGTCGAAGTGAGATCTGCAAATTGTGTTTTACCATGTGAAATGGTTTAAGGTGTTGACAACAGACTGTATAATTAGCTAAATGAGTCCAGGCAACTGAGAACTTGGTTCAGCCAATGGGTTTTAGTGAAAAACTGTAAGAATGCATGGCAGTAGAGACATAATCATCAAAGTAGGCCTAAGACATCTGATATATCAGAAATTGTGTAAAAGCAGTGGTGGAAAAAGGAATCAATTGTCATACTTGAGTAGTATGAAATTAAAATTCCCAAAATTTTTGCTTGTCAGCACTCAAGTTTTCAAGATATGTAACTTTCAAAATACAGGGAATCATCCCGTGTGATGCATTTCGCAACGTATGATTCAAAACGCACCATCATAGGATGCAAAATGCATCACATGGGATGATTTCTGTATTTTGAAAGTTACATATCTTGAAAACCTGACTGCTGACAAGCAAAACATTTTAAGACTATGTTAACAATGGACTAATGAAACAAATAACAAAATGTAGTTTTGGGGTGGAATTTTCCTTTAAGTATCAAAAGTAAAAGTATAAATCACTTTCTTGTTATTTTAATTGACACATAGCCTAGAGGCACACTCCAACACTCAGACATAATTTACGCCAGATCAAATGCAGTAAAGATGTCCAGAGATGTTCTCTTGATAAGTGTGACAATTTTCTTGTCCTGCTAAGTATTCAAAATGTAACAAGTACTTTTGGGTGTTAGGGAAAATGTATGGAGTAAAAAGTACCTTTTTATTTTTAGGAATGTAGTGAAGTAAAATTAAGTACAGATACCACCCAAAAAAACTACTTAAGTAGTACTTTAAAGTATTTTTACTTACTACTTTACACCACTGTGTAATATAATTATTCTGTGTATATATAGCCTTTAAAATATATATTAACAGACCATGTCAATGTTTTTGTTTTCTTGGAAAGCTGTGAGTGCTATTATATGATACAAAATCAGTACTTGTTGCATTTACAACTTGTCCAAGTCCTATAATCAATTTATTTCAGACAGTGTATTGCTGGGGATTGACTGCATTGTTTGAATGGAATGTTGGCATATTGGCAGCTAATTTGAAAAATGTGTGTACTCATTCCTCTAAAACTGTCTGGCTAGCTAGCAAATAAACATACAGTGCAGAAAAAGACTTCAAAATCATGATTTTATTTTACGCTATCTTATCAGAGCATAGGCTAACCATGGTTGACCAACTCCCTGACCAAAATGACTGACCTTAACCTTCTTATGATAGGGTCAAGGTCCATTCTAATATTCAAATTCCTAATTCTATGCATGAACCACTGTTTAGTAAGCACTAGTGGGATATGATTCCATTGTATGTCTTGATGTCACGATGAACTGACATGAACGCTACACAGTGACACGCAAACCAGAGTAAGTGCTAGCAGTCACGCATTGGAATTCTGTTCATGGGCAGGCATGGAGAGGAGGCACACAAAACACTGGCACTAGTATGTGCTATGGCCCTGAGATGTGCAAATCAGGAAATGTGACGTTTGGCTCTGAATCCTACTTTAATGAACATCCTGCATACGTCAAATAGCTGGAGTGCCTCCTGTTTTTTGTCAAGCAGTGGCAGAGGCCTTAGACGGGCTTCCGAGAGGACTATGAAACACTTGGACATCTGGCCCTACCTGGTATTCTACCGCCTTCTCCAACCCCGGTCTTTTCTCTCTTTCTTTCGCTCTCAACCGCTCATTCAAGCCTTGTCTTTCTGCCTTCCACCCACCCTCTCATTCTCTTTTCACCCCTGATTATTTTCATGAATCAAATCATATGTTATGGGTCAACATACACATGGTTAGCAGATGTTATTCCCAGTGTAGCGAAATGCTTGTGCTTCTAGTTCTGACAGTGCAGCAATATCTAACATGTAATCTAACAATTCCACAACAGCTACCTAATACACAGAAATCTAAATAAAGCAATGGAATAAGAATATATACATATAAATATATGGATGAGCAATGACCGAGCGGCATAGGCAAGACGCAATAGATGGTATAAAATACAGTATATACAGTTGAAGTCGGAAGTTTACATACACTTAGGTTGGAGTCATTAAAACTTGATTTTCAACCACTCCACACATTTCTTGTTAACAAACTCTAGTTTTGGCAAGTCAGTTAGGACATCTACTTTGTGCATGACACAAGTCATTTTTCCAACAATTGTTTACAGACAGATTATTTCACTTATAATTCCCTGTACCACAATTCCAGTGGGTCAGACGTTTACATACACTAAGTTGACTGTGCCTTTAAATAGCTTGGAAAATTCCAGAAAATTTGGTTATGGCTTTATCAGCTTCTGATAGGCTAATTGACATCATTTGAGTCAATTGGAGGTGTACCTGTGCACATATTTCAAGGCCTACCTTCAAACTCAGTGCCCCTTTGCTTGACATCATGGGAAAATCAAAAGAAATCAGCAATTTCCAAACACCTAAAGGTACCACGTTTATCTGTACAAACAATAGTACGCAAGTATAAACACCATGGGACCACGCAGCCGTCATACTGTTCAGGAAGGAGACGCGTTCTGTTCTGCCTCCTAGAGATGAATGTACTTTGGTGTGAAAAGTGCAAAGCAATCCCAGAACAACAGCAAAGGACCTTGTGAAGATGCTGGAGGAAACAGGTACAAAAGTATCTATATCCACAGTAAAACAAGTCCTATATCAACATAACCTGAAAGGCCACTCATCATGGAAGAAGCCACTGCTCCAAAATCACCTTAGAAAAGCCAGACTACGGTTTGCAAGTACACATGGGGACAAAGATCGTACCTTTTTGAGAAATGTCCTATGGTCTGATGAAACAAAAATGTTTGGCCATAATGACCATCGTTACGTTTGGAGGAAAAAGGGAGAATATTGCAAGCCGAAGAACACCATCCCAACCGTGAAGCATGGGGGAGGCAGCATCATGTTGTGGGGGTGCTTTTCTGCAGGAGGGACTGGTGCACTTCACAAAATAGATGGCATCATGAGGAGGAAAATGATGTGGATGTATTGAGGCAACATCTCAAGACATCAGTCAGGAAGTTAAAGCTTGGTTGCAAATGGGTCTTCCAAATGGATAATGACCCCAAGCATACTTCCAAAGTTGTGGCAGAATGGCTTAAGGACAACAAAGTCAAGGTATTGGAGTGGACATCACAAAGCCCTGACCTCAATCCTATAGAACATTTGTGTGCAAAACTGAAAAAGTGTGTACGAGCAAGGAGGCCTACAAACCTGACTCCGTCACACCAGCTCTGTCAAGAGGAATAGGCCAAAATTCACCTAACTTATTGTGGGAAGCTTGTGGAAGGCTACCCGAAACGTTTGATCCAAGTTAAACAAGTTAAAGGCAATGCTACAAAATACTAATTGAGTGTATGTAAACTTCTGACCCACTGGGAATGTGATGAAAGAAATAAAAGCTGAAATAAATCATTCTCTCTACTATTATTCTGACATTTCACATTCTTAAAATAAAGTGGTGATCCTACCTAAAACAGGGATTTTTTTTACTGGGATTAAATGTCAGGAATTGTGAAAAACTGAGCTTAAATGTATTTGGTTAAAGTGTATGTAAACTTTCGACTTCAACTTTATCTTCTATCCTGTCCTAATTTTAATGTTTGTGTTTTTCTTCTTGAGCATGGGCTGCTGCTCTTACTATTTTCTACCTGTTCATCCTAACGATATCCACACATAGTCCGTTTTGTCATGTTGTGTTTGGGGAAAGGGAACATCCATTGGCACTTGAAGTTGTTTTTCTCGATTCCACACATTCCAGAGCACTGGCCAATGCTCCCAAATTCAACGGAACACTGTGCTCACTTTTTAAAGGACTATAAACTCATGTGTAATTAAACGTACCCTTGTATCCACAACCATATCTTCTTGGAAAGAGAGAAGGACATGCATGTGTGTGTGCTGCACTTTCACAACCTTTTCTTCTCTTCTGCTCATGCTCATGAACCTTATTCTGTAAGATTTAAGTCAGAATGAACCCGCAGCAAACGCATCCATTAATACTGTATGTCAACCTGATATAGATGAATATCTTGGGTCTGTAGAAAACACAACGTCAACCATGACCTTTAAGGTCATGGCTGTAGTTTCCATGGTGACAGGTTTTTATGTCCAGATAATCAGGTGAAAAGTGATTTCTTTTCTGAGGCATCGTTTACATCACTTTCTCCCATGGGGTCCGACATTATAGACAAAAGACTTTACAGTTTACATACATTTAAAAACATTAACGTGTGTGTGTGTGTGTAAATATGTCGGTATGCATGCGGGTATCACGACAGATCAGGTTATGTAGCTGGCCGACTCCCACACAGGGCCGCTTAGACAGGCTGACCCCACTCTGGGCCACTGGTGAGCCCCTCACTCCCAGACGCATCCCTTTCCCTACCTAGTTAACCCCATTGCTGAGCTAACACTCCACCCTACACCCCTCTAACTTTCCACCAAAAGAGTTGGAGAGACTGGTACATCTGCATATGGTCTTTCAACCGACTTAACACAAGCAACAACGTCTCCTTCCTCGACCAAACACCCTACAAGCACTCCACAGACAACTATGCGTCGTCACTCACCTTGCATGTATTGACACCTCTCCTCTTTACAGCATCAGCCTTCACACCAGGCCCTGTACAGGTCTGCGTGGACGTGGAGGCTGCAAATGTTTATAGAGTGAATGTTTACAGAGTTGCCCTGCTCTTGTGCACTAGTACTTACTGACAACAGTAGACATTGAGAAATCAATGTTGTCTTGTACTGTGACATCTTATTAATGTCCAGTCAATGCCCTTTCTGTAAAAATGTGCTTTGACTGAACAGTCGGTTCCCAGAGCAGTCTCAGTTTAGGCTAATTTAGAGTTAGTGCCCTGTTCTTGTTCTAGGATATGGAGGATCATTTTCCAGTCATTTAGTCAGTTGAGTCTGTCTTCTTTTCATTTTGAGCAGAATCCCTTCCTAACCGTGCCTAATGACAGGATATGAAACGGGCTCAGTGGGTCACATGAAGAAATGAGTTCCTCAGCCCTTTATCCCCTTTATTATGGAATGGATGGAAATGTAACTAACATGTTAGTCCCAGACCCCCTGCCCACGCTCACACACACACATGCCCACGCTCACACACACACATGCCCACGCTCACACACACACATGCCCACGCTCACACACACACATGCCCACGCTCACACACACACATGCCCACGCTCACACACACACATGCCCACGCTCACACACACACATGCCCACACTCACACACACACATGCCCACGCTCACACACACACATGCCCACGCTCACACACACACACATGCCCACGCTCACACACACACACATGCCCACGCTCACACACACACATGCCCACGCTCACACACACACATGCCCACGCTCACACATGCCCACGCTCACACACACACATGCCCACGCTCACACACACACATGCCCACACACACTTACTTTGTGATTTGTCGGACCAGACCATCGGAGATGGTGTTCCAAGGTAAAGATGAGATACTGGCTGTGTCAAAATCGACAAGGATGCTGCCTTTTGAGGCACCATTTCTAGGCGGGACGTCAAAATTGGCATGTTCCAATCTAAAGGTACCTTCAAATGCTACTTTCTTAGGTGCCTTCATTCCGGCACTTTTGAAGACGGCATCCCATTTATCCCCTCGCCAGGGAGGCTGTCCCATAGCACAGGGAGGGAAGGAGAGGGAGAGAGAGACACAAGTCTCCGCTTGGGAGAAGAATTTCCAGAAGAATAAGGAATAACTTTGTGAAATGGACTGTTCTGGGAAACGACTGCTCAGTCAAAGCATATTTTTACAGAAAGGGCCTTGACTGGACATGAATAACATGTCACAGTACAAGACAGCATTGATTTTATCAACGTCTACTGTTGTCAGTCAGTACTAATGAACGAAAGCAGAGCAACTCTGCCAGTTTAGGCTAATTTAGAGCTTAGTACCCTGTTTTTGTTCTAGGAAAGGGAGAATCATTTGCCAGTCATTTAGTCAGTTGAGTCTGTCTTCCCTTCGTAATGGGACCTAATGTACAGAATATGAACTACAGAGTTGCTCTGCTCTTGTGCATAAGAAAACACATTAGCAGCTCGAATGCAATATTAGCTTCACAGTAAAACACCACTATTCCAGCTATTAATCATTCTTAAACCGTCAGAAAAATATCTTATTTAGCTGTCTAACAAAAATCCTATCCTTTATCATGCACTCAAGCTTGCTTGTCTGTCCAAAACGACGTCTCAGCAGACTAAGCAATATGCGAGAGGAGGACCTTGAGAGGAGGATAATTTATTCTGGTCGGTGTCAACTTAATTAATGAACAGGTACCGAGGAGATTGATTCTGTTACATGTTTACTTATTATTTGTGTCAGACATTTCCATTTTGGGATAATTGTTCACTGAATTGCTAGCCTGAGTTGCTCAAGCTGCTAAAGTGGCAACAATGTAAACAAACATTTTGCGCTCGGGCAGAATGGGAATGCATTGTCACATGACGCTGCCTTTGAATCCTGTCCCAAATGGCCGTTACCTACTGGGAAAGTGCTATCTACTAAGGTACTGTAGGTGCCTTTGGATTGGGACACAACCACTATCACCATGGATACTGCTGGTGGTTATAGCAGCCTGGCTCAGCTCCCTCGACATCACCGTGGAGACATGTGGACCAGAGAGCTTGGTGCAGAGAGGTGCTGCCCACCATGTTGTTAAATAGACATTCATTCTGTTTACACGCAAATGTAGTTCAGGAAAGTTCAATCAGGAAGGCTGGTCTGAATGCTTGTTGAGCTTCATCAAGCAGCATTACAATACAGTCTATTTCCTATTATACAGGCATAGCGGGAATGAATGCAAACGTGTCATCAGCATAGAGTCTCGTTCTTCTCCTCTTCCTATTAGCCATGTGCGGAATGTCATCCACTTACGTATTGCCCTTTAGCCTTTAAGCACGGCACGATAATGCAGATTCCGCACGCTGCTTTGTAACCCATGGGCTCACTCTTGCAATTATCACTTTCCTCTCTCTCAACCAACGGGTCGGAAACCTTGGGATGTAATTCCGACGTCAACTTACTCATGTTCTCTCACTTGCTGTTTTTCAGCAACAGTTTTGGACAACCTTCCACCTCCCCACCACCACCAGCTAGCTCTACTACCCTTAGGGCCCGTCATTGGATCCTGTTTTCTAGGCCACCATCAAAATACAAGGCAGGAGACAGGTCTTGGATGTGGTGGATTGAGACGCAGCCCTTGCAAACAAACTGAGACCTCCAACTTAAACAGATGGATCTTGATGGGGAGTTGTGTATTATGCTAATGAGAGACATCGACTCTTAGGGGCGTAAGGCCCGTCATGGAACTCCTTTCCCCCAGCAAAGGGCTACCTGTCATCAGCGTGATTTATTTTTAGTTCCAAAACTTTCCAGAACTGTGCAGCATTACTAGTTATTGTTTATCGCCATCTCATGAAAAAAATATTACTTTTGGGATGTCTTTTTAGGCAGAAATCCTACATTTTGCCGTAACGCACAATCATTCAAACAATCTGCGTCCTGATAACCCAGATATACGTGTGTTTAGCTATAAATGATTAGGTCAGCAGAAGATATCTCCTCCCAGTCTTCCACGTGCTCAAATTCTTTCCACCTTGGTGTGTTGCATCTGCTATTAATCAGAATGTGCTGGCTGCTGCCCAAATATTGTACTGTCAGGTTAATATGCAAACTTTTTGAACAAAGTTTTTGATTTGTTGAGTACTTCATATCCGCACTAGAAAAACGCCTTTAATAGCAAATACATGTGTTATGAATGGTGTTCTGGTGTTTTTACTGTGTTTAAAGATTTATAGTTGTCCTACTGACGTAATGGGACAATAAAGATGTTCTGTCCCAAAGATCTCCTTAAAGAAACGTAGAACTCCCCTAGAAACCTATATAGCCCAAAGGCCTAGGTGCACTCAGTGACACCAACATGTTCTCCATACCAGAGAGGACCTGGTCCCCCCCCCCCCCCCCCTCTACTCCAGTTCTATCCTGTTGGTTTAACTGAACTTTTAGTGAATGGAGGGTCTTAGCTAAACCTGTGGATATTTGTACAGCATTTCCTGTTTTGAAGTCAAATAAGTCAGCCTATACCCCCAACCAAGTACATGCACAGTAGTAACAGTTCACTGTTGTTAAAAGTCGTCCACACATATATAACAGTCGTCTGCATCTTTGGTGTATTTACCATATAATGTTTGTATTCTTGTGTTGCAAATGAGTGAATTCTCAACCTACGTTCTAAAGTTTGCTCGTCGCCTATAAATGCCTAGAGCCCTATGCTACGAATCAGGTTTGAGGAGTTAGCATTTTGGTCAACTCTCAGTTCAACTCGCGATAACAAAAACCACAAAAGTGGATCACTTTTTTAACCAGTTCAATTTCTATGGCGACGAATCCTTCCGAATCCTTGTTCCGTTACAGGCTAAAGGCGTCCGCATGCTTCACAGCCGAACCAGTTCGAAAGAGTTTGTGCGTATATTGTATTATGACGATATTGTTTGACGTTTTTGTTCGCTTTGGACTTCGGCAAGTTTTTTTTCCGGCTGTTTGCGAACACAGAATTTTTTCAGGAGGCAAGCCGAAGTTCTGAGATGAAGTCTCCGCCACTTCGTCGGTGATTGGTCAACGGTAGGGATTCTCCAATAAAGTCTTTGTTGTCATTCAACGGGAGTCGACTCGTTTTTTAAATCCACATTTATTACTTAGATGTAAAATTGCTCGACTAAGATCTCCTCGGCCAAAACTTCAAAATGAATAACACATTTCTAGAGTTATCTTAGATTAATTCGGACTGTTTTGAGGAAGTGTATACTGTCTACTGCGTCTCAACAGTACTATTGCCGCTTTTTCTCATTTTTCTAGCTTGTTCATTCAGCTAACTGAAGCATGCTGACGCCTTAACTCAGGGCTAACTCCATTTATCTTGAATGATGTGTCTGAGCCACAAGTTGAGGACCAATGAAATGAGATTCTCTCCCTCTCACAAAGATTGTGTCGTCATCCCCTTCGTCTGGGGAAGACGACTGATTAAAAATATGTTTTATTTTTTGTGTATTTTTACCCCTTTGTCTCCCCAGTTTGACACACTGCCTGCTTAACCCGGAAGCCAGCCACACCAATGTGTCGAAGGAAACACCGTCCAAATGACGACTGACGTTAGCTTGTAGGCGCCTGGCCCGCCACAAGGAGTCACTAGAGCGCGATGGGACAAGGAAATCCGGGCCAGCCAAACCCTCCCCTAACCCGGATGCTGCAGGGCCAATTGTGTGCCGTGTCATGCGTCTCCCGGTCACGGCCGGCTGTGACACAGTCTGGGATCGAACACGGGACTGTAGTGAAACCTCGAGCAGTGTGATGCAGTGCCTTAGACCGCTGAGCCACTCGGGAGGCCCTGATTAAATATTTAATTTTGTGTGTGTAAAAAAAAATACCTAGCACATTGCACATTTAATAATGACAACATTTGCTTTCCAAACTAAGTTTTTCACACGATCGTATTTTGAAATGACAGCCACAACCAAGCGTAGACATATAATCCATAAATGGCCGTTCCCATTCAAGTCGACTGGAAGCCATTGCTGCCAGTGTACCCATGAGTTTAACAGTCAAATTGACAGGGTAAGAGGTTCCAAAACTTCTATGGATTGTATGTGTACGGCCACAATGCAAAAACAGGGCTGACAACTTTTTAAGAAAGCTTGGAGTGAGATTTGCTATGTGAATTTCATTGCTCCCTGGCACCACCACTAGAAGGGGGACTGGGGGTCCTCCATCAAGAAAATGTTACTGTTTTATAGCTTATTTACTGCAATTCTACATATTTTTTACATGGCTTAGACCTCTGACCAGGGTGGGATTTGTTTTATTTTTAAACCACAGGTCAGGTGTATTCAGGATGCGTTGAACATTACATGAACACTCATGTAATTAGTTTAGTTAATCAATTTAATCAATTTAATCAATTTAGTTAATTTGAGATGTTTTTGGGGATTAAATTTGAAGTAGGCTAATATTTTATTAAACATATTTTGTAGGTGGTTTGACACTATATTCAGACAGTAATTGAATTAGATAGGGAGACAGGCAAATGCTAGAAACAGTGGGAAGTTTGGAAGCAGGGATTGATCCCTGTTCTCAGATGGAAAGTTGAATGTGACACATGCCGGGGAGTGTCACCAATACATCATGGCTCTGCACAGGACATATGTAATATTAATGGTTGATGGCAGTGGGGAACCAAATCATAGATTGCTGTGTCCTTGTCCATAGACTACTTTCAAGGTAAGAACACAAACATTTTGTATTTTGTAATTTGAGGGAACTGCTGTGTCTTTTTATAGTAGGACTAATCACTTGTAATCACCTAACCTTCAAGAAAAATCCAATGAATATCAATATTCAGGTGGTGTATGCCTAATAGTTTGTTTGATTTATTAGGATCCCCATTAGCTGACGCCAATGGTCCTACTGGGGTCCGACATTATAGACAAAATAATTTACAGTTTACACACATTTAAAAACATTAACATGTTGTTTGTTCTGGACCTGGGGATTGTGAAAAGACTCCTGGTGGCATGTCTGGTGGGGTAAGTGTGTGTGTGTGTGTGTGTGTGTGTGTGTGTGTGTGTGTGTGTGTGTGTGTGTGTGTGTGTGTGTGTGTGTGTGTGTGTGTGTGTGTGTGTGTGTGTGTGTGTGTGTGTGTGTGTGTGTGTGTGTCAGTGCTGTGTGTGTCAGTGCTGTGTGTCAATTGACTATGGAAACAATTTGGAATTTCCAACACATTAATGTTTTTTATAAAAACGAGAAGTGACAGTCAGTCTTTCCTCAACTCTTAGCCAAGAGTGACTGGCCTGCATAGTATTAATATTAGCCCTCTGATTACACAAAGAGCAAGACGTGTGGCTCTGTTCTGGGCCCGCTGCAGCGTAACTAGGTCTTTCTTTGCAGCACTCCACCATGTGACTGGAGAATAATCCAGATAAGATAAAACTAGAGCCTGCAGGACTTGCTTTGTGTTCTGTGGTGTCAAAAAAGCAGAGCATCTCCTTATTATGGCTAGACCTCTCCCCATCTTTACAACCATTGAATCTATATGTTTTGACCATGACAGTTTACAATCTAAGGTAACGCCAAGTAATTTAGTCTCAACTTGTGCAACAGCCACACCATTCATTACCAGATTCAGCTGAGGTCCAGAACTTAGGGAATGATTTGTACCAAATACGATGTTTTTAGTTTTAGAGATGTTCAGGACCAGTTTATTACTGGCCACCCAAAACAGACTACAAGTTTTTAAGGGTTTCAGTCACTTCATTAGCTGTGGTTGCTGATGTGTATATGGTTGAATCATCAGCATACATGGACACACATGACTTGTTTAATGCCAGTGGCAGTTAATTGGTAAAAATAGAAAAGAAAGATGCCTTACGGTACACCAAACTTTAAACATTTGCCATTAGAGAAGCGTCCATTAAAGAAAACCCTCTGAATTATATTAGATAGGTGGCTCTGAATTCACGATATTGCAGAGGTAGAAAAGCCATAATACATACAGTACCAGTCAAAAGTTTGGACAAACCTACCATTCAAGGGTTTTTCTTTATTTTTATTTTTTTACTCTTTTCTACATTGTAAAATAATAGTGAAGACATCAAAACTATGAAATAACACATATGGAATCATGTAGTAACCAAAATAAATGTTCAACCAAAATAAATGTTAGATTCTTCAAAGTAGCCACCCTTTGCCTTGATGACAGCTTTGCACACTCTTGGCATTCTCTCAACCAGCTTCACCTGGAATGCTTTTCCAACACTCTTGAAGGAGTTCTGAGCACTTGTTGGCTACTTTTCCTTCACTCTGTGGTCCAACTCATCACAAACCATCTCAATTGGTTTGAGGTCGGGTGATTGTGGATTGTGGAGGCCATGAGTAGGTGTGTCCAAACTTTTTGACTGGTACTGTATGTTTTCTCATCAACAGGTTATGGTCAATAATATCAAAGGCTGCACTGAAACCTAACAGTACAGCTCCCACAATCTGCTTATTATCAATTTCTTTCAAACAATCAGTCATTGTGTCAGTGCAGTACATGTTGAGTGCCCTTCTCTATAAGCATTCTGAAAGTCTGTTAATTTGTTTACAGAGAAATAGCATTGTATTTCATCAAACACCATTTTTCCCCAACAGTTTGCAAAGAGCTGGCAGCAAGATGATACGTCTGCTGTTTGAACCAGTAAAAGCTGCTTTACCATGCTTGGGTAGCAGAATTACTTTGGCTTCCCTCCAGGCCTGAGGACAAAGGCTTTCTTCTAGACTCAGATTAAAGATATGGCAGATACTGTAGGAGTGGCTATAGAGTCAGCTACCAACCTCAGTAACTTTCCATCTTAGTTGTCAATGCCAGGTTTGTCATAATTGATTGATAAAACTATTTTTTTTCCACCTCTCCCACACTAACTTTACAAAATTCGAACTTAACAATGCTTTTCTTTCATTATTTGAGTACAATGGCTGATTGTTCATTGTTGGCATTTCCTGCCTACGTTTGCCCACTTTGCCAATGAAGTAATCATTAAAATCATTGGCAATATCAAATGGTTTTGTGATGAATAAATCATCTGATTTGATGAAAGGTGAATTTGTCTTTCTACACATAATTTCATTTAATATAAAAATTCTCCATTATTCTTTATATCAATGATCTTGACTTCATAATACAGTTTCGTCACATCATTTCTCAATTTTCAGTAACTCAGCCAGTCGGATGTGCAGCCAGACTTATCAGCCACACCTTTTGCCCCCATCTCTTTCAACCATACCGTTTTTCAATTCATCATCAATTCCATGGAGCCCCAACAGTTTTAACAGTCAGTTTCTTAACAGGTGCATGTTTATCAATAATTGGAAGAAGCAATTTCATAAATTCATCAAGTGCAGCCTCTGGATGCTCCTTTTTCATCACATCAGACCGACAAATATTTTTTAACATCATCCACATAAGAGTGACAGCAAAATCTTCTGTGTGATCTCTTATACACTATTTTAGGCCCAGCTTTTGGAACTTTGGCTTTCCTGGAAATAACCACTATTGTCATCACTGCATCCAATATGTACGGATACAGCTTTAGATAAAAAGTTATACAGTATTAATTAAAATGTGATCAATACATGTGGATGTTCTTGTTCCTGTAGCGTTTGTAAACACCCTGGTAGGTCGATTATCTCCAAATATCTCTAATGGTCGCCCCCAGGATGAGTTTTTTTAATGCGCTTGATGTCAGAATGCACTCACTGTTCCAGCATGTGATTTTTATTTGACAGGACAGTTAACCCACGCTGCCCTCAAACCAAGGCGCGCTGCCTGCTAATGATAGATTATCTATGTTTCAACTTGTCAATTTCCAATTATTTTCAAACAAGTTTTATTTTCAAACAGTTTGAATTGAGGTGTGATCCGCCTCCTCGTTAATTCACATAGAAGTAACCCATTTCACTGTTGTGGACAATTTATGTTTGAGGCTTTAATGAGCCAGACAAACTTCTCTCTTTGACAAGAAGAGAGCCCAAGCACTTCACCAGATCAAGTATGTGTAACGGATATGAAATGGCTAGTTAGTGTTTCAATCGGTGACGTAACTTGCTCTGAGACCTTGAAGTAGTGGTTCCCCTTGCTCTGCTTTTGTGGAGCGATGGGTAACGAAGCTTCGAGGGTGACTGTTGTTGATGTGTGCAGAGGGTCCCTGGTTCGCGCCGGGTATGGGCGAGGGGACGGTCTAAAGTTATACTGTTAGATTGATGCTGTTGACCCGGATCACTGGTTGCTGTGGAAAAGGAGGAGGTCAAAAGGGGGGTGAGTGTAACGGATGTGAAACTGCTAGTTAGCGTTTCAATCGGTGACGTCACCTGCTCTGAGACCTTGAAGTAGTGGTTCCCCTTGCTCTGCAAGGGCCGTGGCTTTTGTGGAGCGATGGGTAACGATGCTTCGTGGGTGACTGTTGTTGATGTGTGCAGAGGGTCCCTGGTTCGCGCCCGGGTATGGGCAAGGGGACGGTTTAAAGTTATACTGTTACATATGCAGACATTTGCGCATCTCCAATCAGTAAAGACTAACTTTTTCTGCCCTAGCACATTTTCCGGCTGGCACCCGTATTGCTTACATTGTTGTTTAACTTACTAATAATAACTTTGGATGTCTGCGTTCCTATCAAAATACAGTAAGTACCTTATTTGCAAGATCACTTTTCTTTCATTTTGATTTTGGGACAAATAGAAAAGGTGGCACTGACCCGCACATGGGTTTATATTTCAGGATTGTCTTAACGAAGAGTTTGGTATTCAACTAGCCACGTGCGACATGAACTCACAGTTACAAGCCTGCTAAAGTTAGCGGAAGGAGGACTAGCAATATCTGCCTTAGTACGGATGAAGAATGTGAAGCTATCTGAAGCTGGCTAGCTTTATTAAAGCTTGAGGAGATCTAGCTTGCTTCTTAGTATACCACTCTGGTCACCTAACAAGGGCCGTGAAAAACGTTGCCCAATACAAATACCAATCACAACACGTCCGGTCATGTGGCCTCACCCTGAAAGAGACGGGAGACTCTGTGCTTTCCAGGGCCAGGTATCAGAGCTACACATACACCCCAGAATGTACAAACAAAGTTTACAACAAATAAAGACTTAATTACAGACCTGCTGACTGACTTCGTGGCGGCTGTTTGTAAAAGCCAAAGTTAGACAGAGCACATGCATGTCATGAGCACATGACATTTCCAGCTGGGGGAAGAGTGCTGCTACGTATTCAATCTCTAGTTCTCTTCCTTCAATTGTTCAATCTCCTTCACTCTCTCTCTCTCATTCCTCCTGCTTTGTTCTTTTTTTGGATAATGAGCAAATAGAGGGAGAGAGACATGGAAGAAGAGAAAGGGGAAAACAAGTTGGATGGAGAGAGTAATAGTCTGTCATTCTTGTTCTTTCCATTTCCATTAGACGATCACATTTCTAACACACACATTTCTGTCTGCTCATTTCTCATGTGAATAATAGAAATGGAAAGAGATTAGTAGGCGTGGGAGTGACAAAAACTGCAGAGGTCCTCTAGGCCATATCATATGACTGTGGAGAGGGAAGTGTGGTGAAGCGGGCGTGTTTGTCTCAGCCAATCACAAGCCTCCTCCTGTCTCTGGTTAGCTGTGAGCCTAGGGCTGTGCAGGTAGGCAGGCCGATGTTTTCATTGACCCTTCCTCTGGGAGGACAGTGTTCCTGTTTCTACAGGCTTCGAAGCCTTGGCCTCCAATTCATCTAGCTGTCCTTACGCTTTATGTAATGATTCTGTGGCCCTCCTGAACTCCTGGTTTATGTTTAAAGTGACTCTGGTTGCTGGGTGTGCTGTTGTTGAGTGGTGGTGAACTAAATGACCTACTCACTATCATAGGGAGAGATCTCATTGCAGATGATGTGTGGGGGTCATGAAGTCTTTTAAAAATGTATTTCATTTTTTATTTCACTATTATTTAACCAGGTAGGCTAGTTGAGAACAAGTTCTCATTTGCAACTGCGACCTGGCCAAGATAAAGCAAAGCAGTTCGACACATACAACAACACAGAGTTACACATGTAATAAACAAACATACAATCAATAATACAGTAGAAAAATCTATAAACAGCATGTGCAAATGAGGTAGGATAAGAGAGGTAAGGCAATAAATAGGCCATGGTGGCGAAGTAATTACAATATAGCAATTAAACACCTGAATGGTAGGGTGTGCAGAAGATTAATGTGCAAGTAGAGATACTGGGGTGCAAAGGAGCAAGATAAATAAATAAATACAGTATGGGGATGAGGTAGATTGGATGGGCTATTTACAGATGAGTTATGTACAGGTGCAGTGATCTGTGAGCTGATCTGACAGCTGGGGCTTAAAGTGAGTGAGGGAGGTTAGAGTCTCCAGCTTCAGAGATTTTTGCAGTTCGTTCCAGTCATTTGCAGCAGAGAACTGGAAGGAGAGGCGGCCAAAGGAAGAATTGGCTTTGGGGGCGACCAGTGAGATATACCTGCTGGAGCATGTGCTATGGGTGGATAATGCTATGGTGACCAGCGAGCTGAGATAAGGTGGGGCTTTACCTAGCAGAGACTTGTAGAGGACCTGGAGCCAGTGGGTTTGGCCACGAGTATGAAGCGAGGGCCAGCCAACGAGAGCATACAGGTCGCAGTAATGGGTAGTATATGTGGCTTTGGTGACAAAACGGATGGCACTGTGATAGACTTCATCCAATTTGTTGAGTAGAGTGTTTAAGGCTATTTTGTAAATGACATCGCCAAAGTTGAGGATCGGTAGGATGGTCAGTTTTACGAGGGTATGTTTGGCAGCATGAGTGAAGGATGCTTTGTTTCGAAATAGGAAGCCAATTCTAGATTTAATTTTGGATTGGAGATGTTTAATGTGAGTCTGGAAGGAGAGTTTACAGTCTAACCAGACAGCTACTCTATTTGTAGTTGTCCCCATATTCTAAGTTAGAGTAGTGATGCTGGACGGGCGGGCAGGTGCGGGCAGCGAACGTTTGAAGAGCATGCATTTAGTTTTACTTGCATTTAAGAGCAGTCGGAGGCCACAGAAGGAGAGTTGTATGGCATTGAAGGTCATCTGGAGGTTAGTTAACACAGTGTCCAAAGAAGGGCCAGAGGTATACAGAATGTCGTCTGCGTAGAAGTGGATCAGAGAATCACCAGCAGCGAGATCGACATCATTGATGTATACAGACAAGAGAGTCGGCCCAAGAATTGAACCCTGTGGCACCCCCATAGAGACAGCCAGAGGTCCGAACAACAGGCCTTCCGATTTGACATACTGAACTCTATCGGAGAAGTAGTTGGTGAACCAAGCGAGGCAATCATTTGAGAAACCAAGGCTGTTGAGTCTGCCAAAAAGAATGTTGTGATTGACAGAGTCGAAAGCCTTAGCCAGGTCGATGAATACGTCTGCACAGTAATGTCTCTTATCGATGGCGGTTATGATATTGTTTAGGACCTTGAGCGTGGCTGAGGTGCACCCATGACCAGCTCTGAAACCAGATTTCATAGCGGAGAAGGTACGGTGAGATTCGAAATGGTCGGTAATCTGTTTGTTAACTTGGCTTTCAAAGACCTTAGAAAGGCAGGGTAGAATAGATATAGGTCTGTAGCAGTTTGGGTCTAGAGTGTCTCCCCCTTTGAAGGGGGGATGACCCCAGCAGCTTTCCAATCTATGGGAATCTCAGACGATACGAAAGAGAGGTTGAACAGGCTAGTAATAGGGGTTGCAACAATTTCTGCAGATCGTTTTAGAAGGAGAGTGTCCAGATTGTCTAGCCCGGCTGATTTGTAGTGGTTCCAGATTTTGCAGCTCTTTCAGAACATCAGCTATCTGGATTTGGGTGAAGGAGAAGTGGGGGAGGTTTGGGCGAGTTGTTGTGGGGAGCGCAGGGCTGTTGACCGGGGTAGGGGTAGCCAGGTGGAAAGCATGGCCAGCTGTTGAAAAATGCTTATTGAAATTCTCAATTATTGTGGATTTATCAGACGTGACAGTGTTTCCTAGCCTCAGTGCAGTGGGCAGCTGGGAGGAGGTACTCTTATTCTCCATGGACTTTACAGTGTCCCAGAACTTTTTTGAGTTTGTACTACAGGATGCAAATTTCTGTTTGAAAAAGCTAGCCTTAGCTTTCCTAACTGCCTGTGTACATTGGTTCCTAACTTCCCTGAAAAGTTGCATATCACGGGGGCTATTCGATGCTAATGCAGAACGCCACAGGATGTTTTTGTGCTGGTCAAGGGCAGACAGGTCTGGAGTGAACCAAGGGCTAAATGTATTCCTGGTTCTACATTTCTTGAATGGAGCATGCTTATTTAAGATGGTGAGGAAGGCACTTTTACAGAGTAACCAGGCATCCTCTACTGACGGGATGGAGGTCAATGTCATTCCAGGATACCCCGGGCCAAGTCGATTAGAAAGGCCTGTTTGCTGAAGTGTTTTAGGGAGCGTTTGACAGTGATGAGGGGTGGTCGTTTGACCGCAGACCCATTACGGATGCAGGCAATGAGGCAGTGATCGCTGAGATCATGGTTGAAAACAGCAGAGGTGTATTTGGAGGGCGAGTTAGTTAGGATGATATCTATGAGGGTGCCCGTGTTTACAGATTTGGGGTTGTACCTGGTAGGTTCATTGATCATTTCTGTGAGATTGAGGTCATCAAGCTTAGATTGTATGATGGTGTTAAGCATGTCCCAGTTTAGGTCACCTAGAAGCACGAGCTCAGAAGATAGATGGGGGGCAATCAATTCACATATGGTGTCCAGGGCATAACCGGGGACAGAGGGTGCTATAGCAAGCAACAACAATCTATAGCAAGCAACAACGGTGAGAGACTTGTTTCTGGAAAGGTGAATTTTTAGAAGTAGAAGCTCAAATTATTTTGGTACAGACCTGGATAGTAAGACAGAACTCTGCAGGCTATCTCTGCAGTAGATTGCAACGCCGCACCCTTTGGCAGTTCTATCTTGGCGGAAAATTTTATAGTAAGAGATGGACATTTCTGGGGTTTTGGTGGTTATCATAAGCAAGGAATCAGACACGGTTAAGACATTCGGGTTGGCAGAATGTGCTAAAGCAGTGAATAAAGCTAATTTAGGGAGTAGGCTTCTAATGTTAACATGCATGAAACCAAGGCTATTGTGGTTACAGAAGTCATCAAAAGAGAGCGCCTGGGGAATAGGAGTGGAGCTAGGCACTGCAGGTTCTGGATTAACCTTTACATCAACAGAGGAGGAGTAGGATAAGGGTACGGCTAAAGGCTATAAGAACTGGCCGTCTTGCACGTTCGGAACAGAGAGTAAAAGGAGCAGGTTTCTGGGCACAATAGCATAGAGTCAAGGCATAATGCACCAGACAAATGTACTCTAGCCGTCAGCTAGAGTATGTTAAACTCATAACTGGCACATGTATTGGATATGAAAAAGGAGGGGTTTTCAACTTAACTCAATAACATCTTGCAAGTATAAAACAAATGTGATCGTTATGTGCACTGCAGTGCTAACCTATCCCTCGGTGCCCACCATTTGTTGATTAATTTAACCTGTATTCTGCCAGGTAAGTTGTTGGGAACAAACTCTCATCTACCGTAACAACCTGGAAGTCATCTTCAGTGATTATGCCACTGATGTCATGCAGGGTGAGGGTGATGTAATGCATCACACAGGCAGTTGCAGGCCTCTACAGTGAACAAGGCCCAGCTGAGAGCCTGCAGGCTAGAATTAATGTTCTGCTTGTATCCCTGACCACAATGCATGCTACGTCTGCTGGGGAATGTCTGCAGATCAGACACAGCCTAAGCGGCACACCTAGTCAGTTGTACAACTGACTGCCTTCACCTTAAATGTGCCTTCTGCATTTAACCCAACCTGAGGGACAGAATAGAGGGAAGAAGAGGGCGAGAGATTCTGGGTTTATTGCCAGTGTAAAGAGTTTAGTTTGGCTTGAAATTTTGAGAGAGGAAAAGTTTGAGGGGGAAGGGTTGAGAGAGAGAGGGAAGGGTTGAGAGAGAGAGGGAAGGGTTGAGAGAGAGAGGGAAGGGTTGAGAGAGAGAGGGAAGGGTTGAGAGAGAGAGGGAAGGGTTGAGAGAGAGAGGGAAGGGTTGAGAGAGAGAGGGAAGGGTTGAGAGAGAGAGGGAAGGGTTGAGAGAGAGGGAAGGGTTGAGAGAGAGGGAAGGGTTGAGAGAGAGGGGAAGGGTTGAGAGAGAGGGAAGGGTTGAGAGAGAGGGAAGGGTTGAGAGAGAGGGAAGGGTTGAGAGAGAAGGGTTGAGAGAGAAAGGGTTGAGAGAGAGAGGGAAGGGTTGAGAGAGAGAGGGAAGGGTTGAGAGAGAGAGGGAAGGGTTGAGAGAGAGAGGGAAGGGTTGAGAGAGAGAGAGAGAGAGAGAGAGAGAGAGAGAGAGAGATATTAACTTCATCAGATTCATTGCCAGTGTGCATCTCAGTGTGGCGTGTCATTATGTGAATCACAATGCAGAGAAGGGAAAGGCACAGAGGGTTGCTGGAGGTTTTGTCTCATGTAGACTGACAGGGGGAAGATCGATGGATCCGATTTGGTTGAATTCTTCACTGTCTTATTGATTGACGTCAGTCGCATTAGGGTCACGTTAATCATGAACACAACATGCAAGCAGATTCACACACATACAAAGAGACACGCACGCGCACACACACACCTGTGTAATGACACACATGCACATGAATGAGCATCTATTGAACTTTGTGTTTTTTGTCTCCTGCCGATGCCACAGTGTCTGTTTGTAGGGAAGGTAACAAAGGTCATGCTCTGCCACCCAAAAGCATCTTAAGGTTAAGGTCATCGTTAGAACCATGGGATCCTATGGTTCTGAGATTTAACTTAGCCTTGAGATGCTTTTGAAGAAACCGGGCCCTAGCCTGAGTGGCAGAGCATGACCTTTGTTACCTTCCCTACAAACAGACGAGAGAGACCAAAAGAGAGACAGAGAGACATGACTGTGTGTATCAGCAAGCCTATGCAGAGCACATACACATATAGCAGTAATATACACTGCTTGTGATTGATTGACTGGTTAATGAATTATTATTCTTTGTCCACCATAGCGGAAAAAGGTTCTCCAGTGTTTGAAGCATTGCTGGCAGGGACTGTGGGAAATGCAGCTGAAACAGTGGTCCCAAGTCAACTCCATGTCTCTCTAGAGAAGATTGTGTCAGAACGTATCTCTTGCATTTCCAGCCGTTTGCCCTAAGCTCTCTAATGCAACAAATTGACGAGCCGCTGTCTGATCCAAGACCTTGTCTTACATCTCCACCGAGGACTCTGCACCCTTTGTGGTGTAATGGAAAACTCAAAGATGTTAATGTTCTTTGAAATGCACAACCTTGTTATTACGTTGTTACTTTCACAAAATGTATGTTTAAGTGTTTTTCAGGGGAAGGCTGCATGTGCCAACCCTCAAAAATACATGACCTATGTTTGGAATACTTTACTTGACATCAAGCAAAAGTTGGCAAAACAAAATGGGTGGTGGGAGGGAGGGAGGGTAAAACATGTTTATCTTTAAACAGACAGCTAGTGTGGAAGTACACAGAGTGTGACACATGAACTCTATGGAGAAGTTGGGATTGCTGAACAATTAATCAAATAGCCGCCAGACTATTACATTGACCCCCCCCTCGTTATTGCTATTTTATTTTGTTACTTTTTATTATTTGGTAAATATTTTCTTAACTCTTCTTGAACTGCACTGTTGGTTAAGGGCTTGTAAGTAAGCATTTCACAGAGAGGTCTACACTCTATTTGGCGCATGTGACAGAGTTGGACTTGTTTTGATTCGGTGTTTAAGATGGAAAAGCTGGATATATAACATGCTCCATAAGGGCTAAGGAGGCCATGTAGGATTATTTTAATCATGCTATTCATTTTCATTCACCACTTGGTTATCCTGTGTTAAGGTTGTCCCTAGATGATAATCACTACTGTATCTAACCCGAGGGGAAACCCACAACTGTAAACATGCGTATCATCTAGTTCAGATAAGTCTCCCCTGAGACCATGCATAGGGAAGTCTCCAACTGCTGCTAATGGACGTAGATGACAATGGCTCGTGCGCTTCTGTTGTCTCACAGGGGGCAACATTTTCCGTAACGCAAAAGCACCGTAAACCTCATTAGAAACTGGCATGGTATTTCATTGGTCATATTCTTCAACAGTGTGCGTTAAGAACACACAACTATCTACAGTCGCAACCAAAATGATTGGCACGTTTGATAAAGATGAGCAAAAAAAGATCTATGTTTTCCATGTCATCTGACCAAAGCACCGGTGCCAATCCAAGTGCCAATGCCGTTTAGCAAACTCCAGGCGTTTGCATTCGTTGGATGACATGAAAATAGAGCTCTTTGGCCTCTACTGGTATTTTGCCTCTACTGGTCCTGGGGCCATTGTTAAGGTCAACGGCATCATGAACTTTACCCAGTACCGGGACACTTTAGCCAAATACCTGGTTGCCTCTGCCAGGAGGCTGAAACTTGGCGGATCTTCCAGTGGATCTTCCAGCAAGACAATAACCGCAAGCATACATCAGAATCCACAAAGGAATGGTTCATTGACCACAAAATCTAAATTTTGCAATGGCCATCTCAGTCTCTGTGGTTTGAATTGAAGAGGGCAGTCCTTAAGCTCAGGATTTCAAGGATCTGGAAAAAATCTGTATGGAGGAATGGTCTAAGATCCCTCCCAATGTGTTCTTCAAGCTCATAAATAATTTAAGAAAAAGACTTAGTGCCATTATACTAGCTTGGGGAGGGTTCCAAGGTATTGAAAACAGGGGTGCCAATCATTTTGAACCCTATTTTCAAACTGGTTTAAGAGCATTTCGTATTATTCCGTACATAAATCCAAGGCACTCCATTTAGTACATGTTACGATACGTTTGGTATGGTGACATGAGACAGCTGGTTACTTAAGACAAAACCAAAAGGAGGGTGGTTGGCCATACAACGTGAACGTCTTGCAACTCAAAGGTTAAAAGTTCATGGCCAACTTTAGCATTTTAGCTAATTAGCAACATTTCAACTGCTTAATACTTTTTAGCTTCTTTGCAACGACTCAGCAAGTTAGCCAACCTATCCCCTAACCTTAACCTTAACCCTTTAACCTAACTCCTAAACTTAAACCCTTAACCCTAAACCCTAGCCTAGCTAACGTTAGCGAATCAGCTAACGTTAGCCACATAGCTAGAATTTGTTACATATCATTTGTTTTTTCAAATTCGTAACATATTGTACGTTTTGCAAATCCGTAACATTTTGTAAGTTTTGCAAATTTGTAACATATAACATGAATTGTAATTGGTAACATATCATGAAATGGGTGATGGACATCCACAAATTAATACATACCATATGAAACGTAACATATCATACTAAAATGAGTGTCACCCATTTACGTACAGAATAATATGAACTGCTCTGTGACCAGATTGCTATCTTCACATTTTCTGATTACAAAAAAAGCAAGAACAAAATCTTTCTCGGAGCAATTGTATTAGTATGAAATAAAATAACTTTGAAGCTAAGTAGGGTTGGTCAATTCCTGGATGGAAGACCAGATGGTGTTGGAGGGCCAGTAGGAGGCACTCATTTGTCTGGTCCAAAAAAAACATCCCAATGCCCCAGGGCAGTGATTGGGGACATTGCTCTGTGAAGGGTGTTTCAGATGGGACGTTAAACGGGTTCCAGACTCTTTGTGGTCACTAAAGATTCCATGGTACTTATTGTAAGACTAGAGGTGTTAACCCTGGTGTCCTGGCTAAATTCCCAATCTGGCTCTCATACCATCATCCCCAGTTTTCAATTGGCTCATGCCTCTCTCCTGTAAGTATTCCCCAGGTTGTTGCTGTAAAAGAGAATGTGTTCTTAGTCAACTTACCAGGTAAAATATAAAGTTCTTATTTGTCAATAAAAAAAGTTATGTTTGAGGAATTTGCTTCAGGGTGTCCCTGGCAGAACAGTCACTATTATATGGAAAGATGTTTTAACACATACTGAACAAAAATATAAACGCAACATGTAAAGTTTTTCCATTAAAAAAAAAAAACTTATTTCTCTCAAATGTTCTGCACAAATTTGTTTACATCCCTGTTAGTGAGCATGTCTCCTTTGCCAAGATAATCCATTCACCTGACAGGTGTGGCGTATCAAGAAGCTGAATAAACAGAATAAACTGATCATTACACGGGTGCACCTTGTGCTGGGGAAAATTAAAGGAAGATAAAAATGTCCTAGATCTTCCATGGCCTGTATACTCACCAGACATGTCACCCATTGAGTATGTATGGGATGCTCTGGATCAACGTGTAGGACAGCGTGTTCCAGTTCCAGCAATCCAGCAACTTCGCACAGCCATTGAAGAGGAGTGGGGCAACATTTCACAGGCCACAATCAATAGCCTGATCAAGTCTATGTAAACACCTTACTCTGCTTATCTTAATCTGCGTAAGGTCAAAATCGAAGTAAGCACACGCCGATGAAAAAAAAATCTCCTGGTTTTCTTAGAAATCTTTCAAATTATGAGGACGTAATCACCTTAATCGGCGTTCCAGCTGTGTATTTGATTTGCACATGTGCTAGAACCAGCCGAACGAGCCTCCCTCTTTAGCGCGAGTGAAATGATTTCTGAACAACTGAATGTATGTCTTAGAAGTCATTTTCCCATACAAATTTGCTTACCAAAAAATAACACGGTCGCTGTGGTAAGACCGTTTATTTTGATTGCCAATTTTCTGCATTTATCAGAGTGGTTTCAGGTCGTCTTCTTGCAAAGCATGTAAACGTTTTAATCAAACTATTACATTAATCTGACTATGCACAATAATCGCAAAATGGTGTGCATGGAAACGTACTCTATAATGGACAACAATATTCAATGCTTGTCACTGATTTTCAAGCAGAGTTAGGTCAGGACTGAGACTACTAGACCATTCAGGGACACTCAACACCTCTTGGAGAGCCATTCTGGTGTCTTTGGGATTAGAATTGGTGTAATTATACTGAGAAATAAAACTCAGTTGCAGGGTTCGGTTTACAGGAGACTCTGGCAGGTTTTTCTCTACCTTTGAACCTGTCCTTTGCTCCTTTCATATTCATTTGGATCCTAACATACATCCCAGCTCCTGCCGGTTAGAAGCACACCCAGAACATGATGCTGCCACCACAATACTCATCTTATACAAGGCACGATATCCACTTTCCCCCTGGTATTTATTTAGCAAGCGTCACTCCAGACACAAACAAGAACTCATACAAACAGTGCCTTCAGAAAGTATTCACAGCCCTAGACTTTTTCCACATTTTGTTGTGTTACAGAGTGGGATGGACAAAAATGGGTTTAATTGTCATGTCTTTGTCAACGATCTACACAGAATACTCTGTAATGTCAAAGAGGAAGAAAAATCCAAACATTTGTAAAGAAATCCCCCCCCCCAAAAAAATCTAAAACACCAATATATCTTGATTAGATAAGTATTCAATCCCCTGAGTCAATACATGTTAGAATCAATTTCGACAGCGATTACAGCTGTGAGTCTTTCTGGGTGAGTCTCTAAGAGCTTTACACACCTGGATTGTACAGCATTTGGCCATTATTATTTTCAAAATGGTCCAAACTCTGTTAATTTGGTTGTTGATCATTGCTAGACAACCATTTTCAGGTCTTGCCATAATGCCATAGATTTTTAAGCAGATTTAAGTCAAAACTGTAACTCGGCCTCTGTCTTCTTTGTAAGCAACTTCAGCGTGGCTTTGTGTTTTTATTGTCCTGCTGAAAGGTGATTTCATCTCCCAGTGTCCTCACCTGGGATTTGCACTCATAACCTCTTGGTTCACAGCATGCCAATCTTCCTGCTACCCCACCATGTCTGTATCAATTAATGATTTTACCTGTAAGTCTATTCCTACACTGTGCACTTCAAAGTAAATCTCAGCTCTGTTAAAAATACACTGAAGAAAAACTATTATATTTATCATAGTGATTCAGGAGTAGCATTACGCCCCACCAACTGTAGAGAACTCCACTGAAACCCAAACTTAAATTAAGTTAAGTAAATGAAGTCAGTGAGAGAATAGTCAAATTGACTGCAGTGCAGATGGCACTATTTTGCTAAGTGCAGAGATGTATTATAGGTAATTAATGCGAAGGGGACTTCTACAGACGTTGTGGCCCAGCATAAAGATCACCCAAATGCAGGGGTTGTGAGTTCAAATCCCAGGTGGGGTCATATTGAAAACTATTAAGTGATCATGTCAATAGATGTCATTGATTAAAGACTGTTAGACTATTTTAGCTGAACACGCTACAACTTACCTTAAAACCCCTATGCCATTTCAGTTCCTTACTTCTAATGGTTGGGACACCTGGGACCGTCACATGACTAAGAACACCAGTGGACCATGACACAACGTCCCAAGAACGTTCTAAAAACATCCCAGGGACAAACCAGGGACTATTAAAAAGGTCCCCCAGAGAATGTTCCCGTGGGACGATCATGTGACATCCTAAGGACTAGTCAAATGAAAGTCCTGAGCAAGTCCTAAAAAGGTCCTGATATGATCCTGAGTGATGTCCTGGGAACGTACAGGAAACTAGACAAAGGTCCCACAGAGAACATTCCCTTTGGACAAAATGGGAACGTCGCTGAATGTCCTCAGGACATCCCCTGTTTGCTGGGATGCTGTATTGCATGGAAATGAGACTATTGCTTAGTCTGATCAACTGTAGGCTACAAACAGCAGCTGCATAGTCTAGCCTACTATGCTCCCTGTCCCTCTGGCCAGGGTGTGAATGGGATAACATTTGGTTAATATTAAAATGTGGCCGTACTAGGTTACCTAGAATTGTTCAGTCCATAATGATTAACTGGAATGACTCAATAAACACAATAGCTGACAGACTGTGAGTTCATTTTTTTATTTGGCCTACAGTTGCATAGGGCAGGACTACAGGATGCAAACCTGCATAAAGCAAGCTCAGCCCTGTGAGTTGTATTGTCCAATCATGTTGCTTTCTCTGTGTATAGGAAACCCTCCTAGGCCTTCTTTAACATATAATTCACATGATGAAGTACTAGGTTGCTGCAGTTTAACAGGGTTTTCATCCAGGAGTTATTAAAAAACCATGTGGGCTGATGAGAAAAACTCTGGTCCCATAGCCCATATTAAACCTTTTCACAACAGCTGAATCATGTCATACCATCAGCGGAGGCTGGTGACTTGAAGAAATGAGGAGGATGGGAGACCCACGGTTATAGGCACGGAACACACGGAGACCACCAAGCATGTTTCAAAAATCGTCAAAGACTAATTACTTTAACCTAAAGCATTTAATAAAGACATTTACAGTACAATATTATGGGGAATGGGAATGAGAGGGCTACTTACACAGTGTTGGAAAGGGATCACAGCAGTGATTGAATGAGGGTATGAGGCATGAGTTGAGGTGTTCAGAGGCTTGACCAGTGCAGGACAGGATTTGACTGGGAAGACAAAAAACAACAACACAAGACACTACACCGTTAGACCAAAGAGCTAGGAATGAGTTAGTCCAAGCAAGGCGTAAAACCTTTGATGTGGAATAGTGTGATTGTGTATGTGACTGACACTACATACAGTAATGAGAGAAAATTGATATGGGTGCTCACAGTGTTTGGAAGGGAAACATTCAATGTGGCGGGCACGTGAGACGTCGTGGCTTCAGGTCATGTCAGGAGAAAGTTGACAATGGTAGTGGAGTGGAGTGGTCATCACCTCTTCATCAGGGAACAGGAGGGGACTTAGCTGTAAATACAAACAGCAGAGACATTCCATTAGAGAGGCTCCATCGTAGGTTTGGACAACAGAGTGTCTCTAAGAGCTTTAAACTCAGACATCTCAGAATTCACGAAGGTCAAACACAGACTGTACATCTCTCCCACTTGACACATCAAAGTAGACCCAAGAAACGTTCCTGAATAAAGCCCTGATCATCCACATAGCTGATGATAACTGACAACTGCAAGCAGACTGGTGCCACCATAGGTTCCAGAGTGGTGGGGCAATTTAAACATCCTAGGGCCTGGAGTTTTTCCTTATATGTTAACCTAACCAGGAAAACTCTGGACCCTATAAGGTATGACAGTGATTAATCAGTTGTAAAAAGGTTTTATGTGGGCTATGATGGGACCAGTTTTTCCTAATCAAGTCACATGGTTTAAAAACACTCCTGGCCCTGGGAGGATGAACCCTTTCAAACTGCAGCTACCTTATATTTGCTGATATAAATTATATTTAGACTAGATTAGGAGGGGGATTTCCTCTACCCAGACACAGAGACAACAACTGATAGACGATGGAACTCCCTGGGCTGAGCTTGCTTTTATGCATGTTTGCATCACGCAGGCCTATGCAACTGTAGGCCTAATAACAAATGTACTGTCTTCACTATTATGTTGATTCATTATTTCAAGTTAATCATGTTTGGATTAAAAACACATAGGCAGCCTAGCCAGCCCAATTGTGAATAGAATCAAAATTCGATCACATTCACATTTTCTCCTGACACACAAATGGACTATAAATACCTAACGTTACCAATTGGTTTACCCTGACCAGACGAACAGGGCACATAGGCTGTATGCAGCTGCTCTTATTAGTAGTCTACAGTTGATCAGACTGAATAACAGTCTAGTTTTCATCCCATACAGCATGTCAGATCTCTAATGTTTAGGTGTAGCCTAGGCTGCTGCAACATTTATGTCATGAGTTTTTACTTGTGTCTGTCCGGAGTGACTATGTGTTATCATCTAACTTTTAACAGATGGTGCGATGGAAGCTATCAACTCATTCTGAATTGTTTTCGACGTTCCCAGAAAGGATGTTCAGTATGTAAAGAATCTTAATGTGCAATTACAGGCGGCTTGATGATAGGCTCTCTGTTAACCAGCTATACTTTTGATACCAGTTGGTATTGAACGCCCTCACTTTTTCATCCTTCTTCATGAAACTGATCTCAGGCAGAGGTCGACCCTCGATTTTAATTCGCACATTTTCCGTGTACCCAAGAGAATGAAAGGAGTTCTTCAACAAAAAGTCCACAACATTTTCGGCAGTGTTGGGACATTCTACCATTCTGGTGGAGAAAATGTGCAATGACCCTGGTAGCTAGCTAGCGACTGAAATTAGCAAGGCAAATTTAAATAAATTGCACTAACGATACTAAAAATAAAGTTCTAAAACCAAGAAAACAATGTATAATATACCTCCTCTGTCTCCTGTAATTTGAAAAAACTAATTTGAATTTAATAATTTCCAAAAATACTCAACTATCACTCTTAATCTCTTCCAACAATGTCACCAGGTTTCTCAACATATAAAAACCCCATAATGCTCTGTGGCACAATCCCAATACAACACACAATGTTCATTCTCTGATCCTACATCTATGATTGGATGGACAACATGTCAGTTCATTCCGCAAAAGCTTTGATTGGTTGGAGGACATCCTCCGGAAGTGGTCATAATTACCATGCATGTCTATGAAAGGGGGTGAGGCCTACCAGCCTCCTAGGTTTTGTATTGAAGTCAATGGAGCCAGAGGAGGATGGTCCATGGTGCTTGCCCAGACAGTGCTGTTGAAGTTACTGTCGACCTTCATTGCAAAACAGTGTATTTTAACCAATTATTTTTATGATGTGAATATATTTAGTATAGTTTTACCTAAAAAATTATAACTTTAAGGTTTCACTATTTTTATTTTTATGAAATTCATTGAGTAGGATGGTCCTTTCCTTCCTCAAAAAAATAAATATAATTTAATACATTTTTCGATTATTATTAATATTTAATTTTTACCAATTTTGTGATTACGATCTTGTCTCATCCTTGCAACTCTCCAACAATCTCGGGAGAGGCGAAGGTCACGTCATGAAACCCCCGCCAAGCCGCGCTTCTTAACACCTGCTTGCTTAACCCGGAAGCCAGCTGCACCAATGTGTTGTAGGAAACACCATTCAACTGACGACTGAAGTCAGCCTGCAGGCGCCCGGCCTGCCACAAAGAGTCACAAGAACGCGAAGAGCCAAGTAAAGCCTCCTCCCCAGCCAAACCTTCCCCTAACCCAGACGACGCTGGGCCAATTGTGCACCGCCCTATGGGACTCCCGGTCACGGCCAGTTGTGACACACCCTGGGATCAAACCCCAGGCTGTAGTGAAGCCGCAACACTGCGTTACAGTGCCTTAGACCGCTGTGGCCCTAGGGAGGCCGATTTAATTATATTGATATTGATCATTTAAAAAAATTATCTAAAATAAATGGAATTATTTATTTCACACCTTATTATCGATATCAAAAATTTGAATTTTTGTATATAATTTTGAATTATCAATATCAAAAATGTGCTTCTCCGCCTGTAATTGCACATTAAGATTCTTTACATACTGAACATCCTTTCTGGGAACGTCGAAAACAATTCAGAATGAGTTGATAGCTTCCATCGCACCATCTGTTAAAAGTTAGATGATAACACATAGTCACTCCGGACAGACACAAGTAAAAACTCATGACATAAATGTTGCAGCAGCCTAGGCTACACCTAAACATTAGAGATCTGACATGCTGTATGGGATGAAAACTAGACTGTTATTCAGTCTGATCAACTGTAGACTACTAATAAGAGCAGCTGCATACAGCCTATGTGCCCTGTTCGTCTGGTCAGGGTAAACCAATTGGTAACGTTAGGTATTTATAGTCCATTTGTGTGTCAGGAGAAAATGTGAATGTGATCGAATTTTGATTCTATTCACAATTGGGCTGGCTAGGCTGCCTATGTGTTTTTAATCCAAACATGATTAACTTGAAATAATGAATCAACATAATAGTGAAGACAGTACATTTGTTATTAGGCCTACAGTTGCATAGGCCTGCGTGATGCAAACATGCATAAAAGCAAGCTCAGCCCAGGGAGTTCCATCGTCTATCAGTTGTTGTCTCTGTGTCTGGGTAGAGGAAATCCCCTCCTAATCTAGTCTAAATATAATTTATATCAGCAAATATAAGGTAGCTGCAGTTTGAAAGGGTTCATCCTCCCAGGGCCAGGAGTGTTTTTAAACCATGTGACTTGATTAGGAAAAACTGGTCCCATCATAGCCCACATAAAACCTTTTTACAACTGATTAATCACTGTCATACCTTATAGGGTCCAGAGTTTTCCTGGTTAGGTTAACATATAAGGAAAAACTCCAGGCCCTAGGATGTTTAAATTGCCCCACCACTCTGGAACCTATGGTGGCACCAGTCTGCTTGCAGTTGTCAGTTATCATCAGCTATGTGGATGATCAGGGCTTTATTCAGGAACGTTTCTATGGGGAATTATTTATATAAAAATACCATTATTGATACCACTAGCAATAAACTGACATTGTTCTCCTGGTTCTCACATTCTCACATTCCTGCCCATTAGTCAGTGGCATTCTCCTGTAATGATGACTCATGATTGGTAAGAAGTTCCATCCTAACCATGAATCAGCAGTTTTGAGAGAGATGACCCTTGCATTGAATTATGAACATCTGATGAAGTTGCTCAGGAAATACATTTTAGTGTAGCCCCCATTATACAAATAAAACGTTCTAATGCTGTATACAAATATTTTGGGTATCAGTGTATTACAGTGTATTTTGCATATCACTAGGAGTACTCCTGTATCTCTGAATCTGCCTAAATCTCCATAGTATGTCTGCTGAAATTATTCCAGTGTAACAGTGACTCAGCATATTGGTCAACAGCCTCTATTCATGCTCTCTCTCTCCCTCTCTCTCTCTCTCTCTCTCTCTCTCCCCATCTCTCTTTTGACACACACCCTCTCTACTCTTTCTCTCTCTTTTCATTCTGACCATTGACAGTATTTTTTTTGTGTGGAAAAAAGAGTGGGGGAAAAGGAGAAGAAAAAGGAGTAAAAAAAAAAAGTTTGTCAAAAAAAGATTGTTCTCTGTTATGATCTTATTAACCTGAGGCAATTGTAGGCTACTGTACAAGATTGGTAAAATGACAAATTCGTCTTCTTCTGTGCTGGCTGACTTTTTTAGAGGACATCCCTCCTCCCTTCTTCTCCCTCCTACCTCTTTTGTTGTTGCACTTTTACTCATGGTGCCACTGCCAACAGTAATGGCAGTAACTTCCTCTAGCTTTACAGTCAGTAAAGCCTCCTTGTTTTTATGCCTTCGTCTACTGCAGGCTAGCACCTGGACAGGAAAGGGGCATGGGTCGCTGCCAGACTGGAGGACTAAAAACAGAGGATTGTGTTTCTCACCTACCTCCTTCCTTCTGCTTTGCCAGCCTTTTTCCGTACCACCTGAGACCCCAGTCCATTGTGTCAGCCCCATTTTCAGTGGTCACATGACAGGCCTATCTCCTTCTCTGGCCAGACTGTTCTGGTTCTGCCAACAATACTACATGCATAACATCACTGCTCACATTTAGACTGGAGACTAAGTCACATTGTACTGTGTGCCAAAGTAACACAACATGAACTCAAGGAAGTCTCAAGGAGCTTGACTGTGGTCTTTTGCTCTGCAAATAGGTCTCGAATGGCCAAAGGAAGTAAGACAATGTAGCTCAAGAGATACAAAGACAGTCATAGTCCTTGTCTTATGTTTGAGTTTATTTGAGTTTAGATTATTTTTTACAGGGACAGTGCACATTAATCAACGTTTCAGTAAAAGTGCCGGTTTTAGCCAGCCGGCTAATTTTCAACCGCAGTCCCTGGGCAGGTTATTAAAAACAATGACAATATAGACAATAGCAACATAGGACAAGCAAGATGTGTCATACAGACAGAGCAACATAGGACAAGAAAGACGTAGCATACAGACAGAGCAACATAGGACAAGAAAGACGTGGCATACAGACAGAGCAACATAGGACAAGAAAGACGTGGCATACAGACAGAGCAACATAGGACAAGCAAGACGTGGCATACAGACAGAGCAACATAGGACAAGCAAGACGTGGCATACAGACAGAGCAACATAGGACAAGCAAGACGTGGCATACAGACAGAGCAACACGGTACAAAAAGCAGCAGGACAAAATTCATAAAAGCAACAAAGTGTTTCCACACCTCACAAGCTACAGACGACAGACAACATGGAAAGTGGCAACACACAGCTAGGGACCATGTTCACAAATCTGATTGACCTTTGGCCATGTCTTCAGGCATTTTGTGAAAGTGTGATATGTGGTGCAGATATGTGTGTCTGATGGCAGTGTATTCCAGACATGGGAGGCTCTCACAGCTAAAACGAATTTACTAAAGGTGCTTTTCCTTAAGGGAACTATACAGTCACTTCTCATGGTAGACCTTGTGGATCTGCTGCCATATGTTTGGGTTTTCTGTTTAACAAAAATACTGAGTGGAGGGGGAGCCAGGCCATTTAGGATCTTGAATACAAGACAATACAAGACATGCTTCATGCTTCGGAGTATTGCACAAGATTTTCCCAACTCAGGAGCTCATGCTTTCTGAGGATGTAACAGTGATGATGGCTATTGGGCTTCCTATCAAGCACTTTGAGAGCCTGTTTGAAGACAGACTGAATAGGTCTTATTGTTGTACAGCAAGCTTGGGCACAACTAGTCAAGCAGTATGTTTAGTGGGGGAGTATCATAGATTTGAAGTACAGTTTTGCTACCTCTGTAGCCAAACAACTTCGTATAAATCAGAAATTAGCTAGGTTGAATTTGGTTATTTGAATTACCTTTTTCACATGCTTTTTAAAAGAGGGGTTGGAATCAAGTATGATGCCAAGGTACTTAAAATCAGATACCACCTGGAGCTTCTTCCCTGACACGTCAGAGAGTGTTTGCGTGTCATCACTTTTTTAAATATACTTTTTTAACCTTTATTTAACTAGGCAAGTCAGTTAAGAACAAATTCTTATTTTCAATGATGGCCTAGGAACAGTGCGTTAACTGCCTTGTTCAGGGGCAGAACGACAGATTTTTACCTTGTCAGCTCTGGGATTTGATCTTGCAACCATTTTGGTGACTAGTCCAACACTCTAACCACTAGGTTACCTGCCTCCCCTCAATGCTTTTGTCCAATAGCAGTGAGTTAGACAGGAGGAAGGTGAGTGTGTGTATGCGTGAGTGTGTGTACACGTCTGTGATATTGATCAGACTGAGACAGATAGACCCCCCCCTTGGGAGAGAATGGCGTAAATGATGTCTCAGAATAGAAAACACTTTTCACCTTATTATCTGAACATAAAACCTTATCTATATAAGGTTAAAGGGATACTTTAGGATTTTGACAATGAAGCCCTTTATCTACCTTCCCAGAGTCAGATGAATTCGTGGATACCATTGTTATGTCTCTGCGTGCAGTTCAAAGGAAGTTGCTAACTAGCGTTAGCGCAATTGCTAACTAGTATTAGCGCAATGAGTGGAAGTCTATGGTAACTACTGTTGCTGACCAAGCCAATCCAAAATCCAAAATCCATTTATGTTCAGTTAGCCTCTATAAGATTGAGCAATTCAAGATTTGTGCTTGTGTATATGTGCACACAGGCTGTGTGAGCTTTTCAGTGACAGTTGATGACATGTAAGGCAATGTGTCTGTGTGTATGCATGTGCAACATGATAATTGTTAATATGGTAGGCGCAATCATGCATGTGTGTATGATTGTGTGTCTCAGGGGGAGGGCGGTGTGTCTGTGTGTGCGAGCGTGTGCATGTGCAGCGTGAGGGGAGGCCAGTGTTGACACAGAGGCGTCAGGGTCAGTGAGGTCGTCTGCATGCAGTTGTGATACGCGCAGGAGGGACGCACAGTGGGTTTGTGTACAGACACTCCATCCCCGTGTGTGTTTTCATTAGAGGCGCCCTGCTTCACAAAACTCTCACAGCACTTACTCTTCACGCTGCTCTGACTATCCAACGCACCTCTCTCACAGAGTCTCACAGAGGAATGCACAATTTCACAGGGACACAACGATTCTTCGAAACATCACTCACCCAGTTGTGGTGCAACAAAGACAAAGCCTGAGATAACACAAGCCAGGGCGGAGAGGAGAGCCTCCTACTGCTCTCTCATGGCTGAATTAAAATGTCTAACTGTTAAAAGATGCCTTTCCCACCAATATGTATCCTTGAGAGGCGGGTTCAAAGAGGGCTCTGATTATTTTTTCAGTATAAGCTAACCTGGAGAATAGTGGCACCCCGACAGAGACTGCCTACTATCAGAGACGGGGCACCGTTCTCCCTGACATTGAGATTCTGTCACTTTTTTTAACGAATCCAAAACCATGCCTTTGAAAATAATTTGTGGGGAGATCGGGTCAGGTCTCTCTCTCTTTCTCTCTGTATCAGGGATGAGGGAGGGAGAGCACAAAATAACATTTCAAGGATAGCACAGATGGAATGTTCAGGGAGGTGCTCTGTTTGAAAGACTGTGATTGGTTATATTCTGCCCCACATCTTCATTGAATATAGGTAGAGAATATGGTGACTCACAGAGTCAATGGTTCAATATGTCCAGATGGCTCCATCTTCCCTCTCCCCTCAAACACACAGGTCTACTCTGTTTTGGACTCATATCACTTTGATGATGTACTGTACTGTATCTATACATTGCACTCTCAGCTCCAACCACTCCCTACTGCTTCAAGTCCCCAAGACACATCTCTGAACTATGGGGGACCGAGCCTTCATGCTCCCTTGCCCCTCGCCTATGGAATGCTCTCCCTCACCATCTGAGAGCTGCTCCATCACTCTGAACTTCTAAAACTGGCCTAATAAGAGTCAAAGTCATTCGGGGAAGGGGTTTTCTAAGCTTACATATAGAATTGTTTTAATATGGTCACACCATGGATCATTTAGCTATTTGATTTAGAATTTTAGGACCCCATTAGGTATCTTAAAAATAAAAAATTAATGATTTGATAAAATATTGAAACTATTAAATATCACATATGGAACCATGTAGTAACCAAAAAAGTGTTAATCACAATATATTTTATATTTGAGATTCTTCAAAGTAGCCAACCTTTGCCTTGATGACGGCTTTGCACACTCTTGGCATTCTCAACCAGCTTCACCTGGAATGCTTTTACAACAGCCTGGAAGGACTTCCCACATATGCTTGAGCACTTGTTGGCTGCTTTTCCTTCACTCTGCGGTCCAACTCATCCCAAGCCATCTCAATTGGGTTGAGGTTGGGTAATTGTCGAGGGCAGGTCATCTGATGAAGCACTCCATCACTCTCCTTCTTGGTCAAATAGCCCTTACACAGCCTGTAGGTGTGTTGGGTCATTGTCCTGTTAAAAAACAAATAACAGTCCCACTAAGCGCAAACCAGATGGGATGGCGTATCGCTGCAGAATGCTGTGGTAGCCATGCTGATTAAGTGTTCCTTGAATTTGAAATAAATCCCAGACAGTGTCACCAGCAAAGCACCCCCACATCATCACACCTCCTCCATGCTTCATGGTGGGAACCACACATGCAGAGATCATCTGTTCACCTACTCTGCGTCTCACAAAGACACGGCTGTTGGATCCAATAATCACAAATTTGGACTCATCATCAAATTTGGACTCCATTGCTCGTGTTTCTTGGCCCAAGCAAGTCTCTTCTTCTTATTGGTGTCCTTTAGTAGTGGTTTCTTTGCAGCAATTCGACTATGAAGGCCTGGATCATGCAGTCTCCTCTGAGAAGTTGATGTTGAGATCTGTCTGTTACTTGAACTCTGTGAAGCATTTATGTGGGCTGCAATTTCTGAGGCTGCTAACTCTAATGAACTTATCCTCTGCAGCAGATGTAACTCTGGGTCTTCCTTTCCTGTGGTGGTCCTCATGAGAGCCAGTTTCATCACTGCATTTGATGGTTTTGCGACTGCAGTTGAAGAAACTTTCAAAATTCTTGAAATGTTCCGTATTGACTGACCTTCATGTCTTAAACTGTCATTTCTATTTTCTTATTTGAGCTGTTCTTGCCATAATATGGACTTGGTATTTTACCAAATAGGGCTATCTTCTGAATACCACCCCTACCTTGTCACAACACAACTGATAGGCTCAAATGCATTAAGAAACAAATCAAATTGAGATGCAGACTTGAGGGTCGTCCCAAGCTTCTATAGCCACAAGTCATAAACCCCACCCATAAACCATAAACCCCACCCATATCTACAATTTCTCATTTTACATTTTTATTTATTTATCTCTGACCTTAAACTAAGCCTGAAAATATATATTTTTTGTATCCAATTTTGACATTGTGGATGTGGAATCTGAATTTGTGACCTGTGAAATCTGACTTTGTGGCTATAGAAGCTAGTGGAAACCTTGATTGAGGAGAAGCGGCACACGGGAAGGGGCGGGGTCAGCTGTGGACACATTTTCATTTGCGGAGGCTTTCCAGACAGACAAGTGATGGGCAATGGGGTTCATATGGGTTCCCCTGGGCGTGTTCAGATATAAATGCCACGAATAGAACTGACATGATTCCTTAGAATCAGAGGTATGTTTGTTCTACAATACATATACTGCAAATTGAATAAACAATTTTGTAAGCTTGTCTTGCTGTTCATAAAAAAATAAAAAAATGTCAATCATTTTTCTTTATTGTAGTAACGTTAACGTTAGAGATCGAAGACAATTGTCATGCAATGCCCTCTGAAGCAACATAGATAATTACAACTAATATATTGTTTATGTGTAGCGGAGAAAAAAAACCTGTATGCATATGAACGTGTGAGTGTCTGTGTGTTAGAGACCCCCAGAATGCTCAGGTTTAAACTCCCATTCACCAGCTCTGCAAGCGTTATAATGTCAAAATATGTTTGTTGATCACCAAATATGGAGTTTCACTGAGCAATTACTGTATCTTAATTTACTCCTTAAGGCCGGTATGTAGCTACAATCACTCGTTACGGCCACAAACAGGTTGGAAGCCTACAACAGCTCAATACATTGGAGGTGCCGAAGAGGCATTTTTGAAGTACATACCGACCGTGTCACGGGAGTAAATTAAGATAGTTACTGGTGTACTGGTTCAATGGATGCATAGCTATGTAGCCAATCTGTGTATGGACCCTAAACGTTAATATTTGTTCAGAACAGTGGTTCTAATTGCTTCCACGGTTAATCAGTAATTCCCAAGAAATTCGCAGAAAATGACAGTGAAGGATCAAACTGCAATTGAAAGTCCTGCCTCAGTAGCCTCCTTCACTCATGCTGCCAAACATGCCCTTATTTTAAGTGTCTCTGAAATGGAAAAACAATTGTAACCATTTCCCTGTTTGGCCGCTAGATTTGCTCATGGTTGCCCTACGTATTTGTTACATGAGAAATACAAGGAAAGCTATTAGTGTTGCCAGTACCGTCATTGGTGAAAAACACAAGGCTCGTCGTCAATGAATTGCGTAGTAAACTGTCCTTTGGAGGCTTCTGCTGTGCACGAGTGATGTAGGGATGTCCCATTCCCTGTGGTTATTTATCTCTCCTTATCCCTAACACTTGTTGCATTTTTGAAGGACACTCGCCCACCGAGGGACACTCGAAAACGAGGGGGAGGGCTAAAATGAGTATTGGGATTGAGCCAATGGCTGTGTTCGAGATCATCAAAACGACTGCAGGTGAGTGATGACTGACTGATCTACAAATCACTTTGCATCATAAATAATGACTCAATATTATTTGCAGATCAGTCTGTCAGTCACAATTTATCCATGATAAAATGTGGTTATGAGCCTCTCGAACACGGCCAATGGCTTTCAGTTCTGTGGCCTTCACCAAGTGAGTGCCAAAGTGAATATTTTGTTATAATTGAAATTAAACTCTCTATGACAATACATTTCATATATCATAAGTACATACTTTGACAGCCTAGTTTTACCCTAACACAGTGGTCTGAATCTCCTGGTTTGCAGGCACATCGGGCAGGTCACATTATGCTGGCTTGCAAAGTGATATGTAATTCCCAGCCAGAGTTAGGATATCCAATTTGTTCTACTTTTAATCACCCGCAACCTGCATTTGGAATGACTGCCAAGGTAAGAGAAATTGATAAACAAGACTAACTAAACCACCTAAACTGGAACAACCATCTCCGTAACGGATTGGATTAGTTCAGATAAATGTATTTTATTTATCTTTGTGTAGCATAAAATCAATACATTTATGTGCATACAAAAACACACCTGTTGAAACAAAAATAAAATCTAAAAATCAACTGGCAATAGAACATGCTGGGAAATATGACAATGATAGGTGGGGGTTTTGAGTGTGTGATGATTGTATCTTCTTTATAGTCAACATTTTTGGTACAACAATGTACCATTATACTAGATTATCTGCACATGTACCCTAAAAGGTACGACACCATGTTATATTATATATGTACCTTGAAATGTACATTGTGTATTTTAATATTTGTGTACCCCTGGGAACAATACCGTACCCTTAACCGTAACCTTTTTTTCTGAGAGCGAATGACAAGTTTAACGGGCTCCTGAGTGGCTCAGCGGGCTAAGGCACTGCATCTCAATGCAAAAGGTGTCCATGGTTCAAATCCAGGCTGTATCACATATGGCCCTGATTTGGAGTCTCATAGGGTGACGCCCAGGTTTGGCCAGGGAAGGTATCATTTTAAATAAGAATTTGTTAACTGACTTGCCTAGTTAAATAAAGAACATTGTATATACAGTATATATTTATCACTGAGGCTGATGCAATCCAGCCCTTGTTGTAATTTAGGGCAGTGATAGGCAGTGATAATATTAGTGTACTTCTAATTGCTAAAATCTAATGTCATTCATGTCATTTAAACATGAACATAAAAATAAGCATGATTTAATTGCTCATTATGTGTTTACTTATTTGTCTCATTGGAATATTTGAATTGTGCAGTTATGGTTTAGAAAATGTCAAATTATATTGCTCCTTTTCTATTAGATTTGTACAATTATTTTGGATTTAGGACAGATGGCCTAGGTAAATGCCTTTTTTATTAGGACTGGTTGGGGGACGCCACCCACCTGCATGCAGGAGCCCGCCCCTGTGTGACGTCCTTACCAACGTGTCTATTTCGTGGAGAGATAGCGCGGTTCGGGTTATAAATTACGCGCTGAGAGGCACAGCAACACACGGACAACCCGGGCCATTTCGTTAAAATACAAGCCCATTACTACCGCCAACAGACAATATAGTCAAACATTTTCTTCATATTTCGTTCGTATTTCGTTTCTTTTTTAAGGTACACTCAGGGCGCACAATGGAAGAAAACATGGAGGGGAAGGTATCCAACGGAGAAGCGCATCTTGATGAGCCGGTAGCCAACGGACTCCGCCACAAGAAGTGTTCCAACGAGACAACCGTGGAGAAAATAAAGAGGTTAGTCATGGCCAACTTGCTGGTGATTCTCACAGTGGCCGGGGTGATCATCGGGGTGTTCATCGGACTTGGTGTGCGCCACATGGAGCTGAGCAGGACACAGATCCTCTACGTGGGCTTCCCAGGCGAGCTGCTCATCCGGTTGTTGAAAATGATCATCATCCCCCTGGTGGTGTGCAGCCTGGTGTCCGGGGCGGCCAGCATCGACCCCAAAGCTCTGGGCAAGCTGGGCGGCTGGGCGATGATTTTCTTTTTGGTCACCACTTTAATTGCATCAGCCATTGGGGTGATCATGGCGTTCATCATCTCCCCCGGATCAAACACCGGCTCCAAGCCAATTTTGTCGGATGACGGCGAGCTGCCCCAGGCCAAAGAAGTGGTGGACTCCTTCTTGGACCTGATCAGGTGAGATCATGGCAGGGGTGGTGATTTAGGCTGAGCAGAAAGGGCAGACGGGCTGATGTGGCATCTAACCATTTGGGGGTAGTTCACTGCCTTGTTTTGTCCCCATCTTTTTTTGTCACCATGACAAAGTGCTCACACGTGGCAGACCCATTAGCCAACAGCAAGCTAACGAACCCACTGTTTGAATTTGACCGGGTCTCCTTTTGATGTTGCTTTGTTCCCCCATACATTTCCATATATAAATTAGAAAACAGAGCAAAGTAGTCTGGCTGCGCTTGTATCGTCTTTGACACTTTTACAGTCAGTGCTCTCTTGCTGGGTCAGTACAAATAAGGTCTCTTGAAACTTTGAAGGGGGGGGGTACTCTCAGCCCTGCTTTCTGGGATTGTTGGTGATATCCGCGCCATCCAGTTGAATTAAAGGCACAGTATCCCCCAACCGGCCGGGGTTCCCTTCGCCGTGTGCCCAGAAAAGAATCTCGCATACCTCGGTCAAGTCCACACACCGTGCCATCATAGCGAGACGGTTGAGAAGGTATCGGTGTGCTAACGAGCTTTAGTAGTTGCTAACTACACTAGTCAGCCAATGAATTCCTCTTGCTGTAACATAGGGGGGTAGTTGCATCAGCTCATGGTGCAGCCGGTTAAATCCTCGGAAGTTTATTCAGCGTCCAAGGACAGATGGATGTCTTGACCTTTCCCCTTTTGTCATTCCAACCCTCTTATCATCAGAAAAAAATTACAACCTGTTTATCCTACATACCTGATATTATGTAACACATGCATGTGCTTAGGACAAATACACTGCACGGGAAACATTGTAATGATCGTCGTAGCGTGTGTGGGGCGGTAGTTCTGAGTAGGTTTTTGGGCTGGCCCCTTTCTTTCTAGGAATAGACCCATGTATTTCCAAAAATGGGCAGTACATTTGGTTCCAGCCATGTGGGTTTTTTTTAGACACGGACGAGGAACGATTTCTTGAACATTCCGTTCTTTCAAATAAAACTTGTATTGGTCACATACACGTGTTTAGCAGATGTTACTGCGAGTGTGGCGAAATGCTCTTGCTTCTAGTTCCCCGACTGAGCAGCAATATCTACCACTGTTTGGTAGTGAGTGGAAACGCTAAGGGGATGCTTCATATTTAGACATCCTGTGACCTATCTTGTCTCATTGTTCTCTGGTGCTTCTACTGCTTTGATGCCCTAAAAGCCTCTCAAGCGTATGAGTCAAGTCGTTTTGACTGGCCCGGGAGAGGGTGATCTCTTCTAGATGGAGAGCGAAAGGTGTTAGTGGGGGAATGTGTGCGTGTGGGTCGAGCCACTCCCTTTTGTATTTCTATTTATCTAAAGGATGACCACGGCTATGCCAAACTGAGCCTTGATTCAGAAACAAACCATCCTTTTTTACTAATTTAATATACCGTACATTCCTACGGACATCGAGCCTACTTCTACGCACTCTCTCTCAATGTAACGTCGCTGTTGGATTTAGGAAGGAAGTGGTGAACAGTTTGTCACCAAAGCCTCATGTTGGCACGTACAGTACTCAAAATCTACTAGGAATGTGGCACAAAAGTGTCAGTCTGCCGTGAGCCCTTACTGCAACAGAACTGATGTCATAAAACAAACTATTTGCTGGACCTTGGGTGTTGTAAACCGTCTCCATACACTGCTGTTCCATAGCATCAGGTTGTGTTACACAGATACCCCCTACAGTGACTGTTAACAGGAAGTACTCAACTGTCAAAGGATCCTTTGTGCGCATGTCACAAAATTCCTGCCCCCCCCCACTGCTAGATTAAGCCTACTAGTTAGGGATTTTAGAACCTAAACATCTTGCCAATCATTTAGCCTATCACATGTTGTGCCTCAATTGGATAATAAAGAATGGCCTATTCTCCAGGGCTGGAACTGAGGACCCTGTGTTTTCCGGTAGGATTAGAAACCTGACTAGACCACACCCAATCTACAGAGAAGTCATTGTTTATGGTGTGCCCTCTCTGCTTTTCACCATTAAAAAAAGAGCCTCGCTCAGGTTATTTCCATTCATTTGGAGGCCCATTCTTCACACAACCTAAACGAGGCCTATGTCTGTTTCTTTGGGTTTATAAAGAGAAGCACATGTAGCGTCTCTAAATTGACGCCATGCAGCCAGTCTCGAGACTCCTTGAGATGTAGTCTAGTATGGATCGATGCCAGTTTCTGCCAGCCAGAGATGTAGTCTAGTAGGATTGATGCTTTCTGCCAGCGGCTTGAGATGTAGTCTAGTATGGATCGATGCCAGTTTCTGCCAGCGGCTTACTTCTTGTAAAACAATTCACTAGCAAGGCAGATGTACTATTTTGCTCTATCTGGCAGAGGGGAGGCAGCCAAAAGCACCACCCCATACTCGAGCTTTAAATCATTTATGAAGTTCACAATCTTTTTGTTGTTGTCAGTCAGCTGCTCTGTTCCTCCCGGTCAGCATTATGGGTGACCTCTAAACCTCAAAATTCATTGCGGGTGGTGAAAGTCAGAGGCTACTTTCCAAAGTCTGTCTCAGCCTTCAGCTAGTCCAGACCCCCTAGGTCCCAGTCCAGACCCCCTAGGTCCCAGTCCAGACCCCCTAGGTCCCAGTCCAGACCCCCTAGGTCCCAGTCCAGAAAAATGTCGTAAATACACTTCAAACTGTTATCTAACTCAGATTACACGGGTGTTGGGTAATGCATATGCTTTAGTTTATAATCCTTCACCTATAGTTGTCGTTATGACTTAGTAACTCGCCCTTTGCATAATACGATCTACAAGTTGCGACAGGGTGGTCTCTCCTTCCAAATCCAACGCATAAGGAATCCACTCGTTTATAATACTTCATTTCTATGTTTTCATTTCGGATTAGTCTTTCTTGGATGCGTGTGGCTCTCGGCGGGGAATCAATGAGAAAGGTTGTCAGTCTCGGGAGGACACACACACACACACACACAGAAAGGCCACAAAGGATGAGTGTTAATTGTGCCGCTTGCGTGACTTATGTGGCTCATTAAAGCGACCACTCTCTGTCGGGGTCCCGGTTTGGCAGCGGCCGGCCCGAAGAGCAGTTCACTACAGCGGAATAGAGGAGCCCTTTAAAAGTATCCACTGTATTTCACTCCTCTCTCTCTCTCTCTCGCTCCTCTGTTCTCTCGCATACATACTAACACAATATCACAAACAGTTGTGGCAGGTTCTCGTAGTTACAAATGAACTACGACCGGCTTAAACCGGTCAATGGGTTAAATAAAGGTCATAAACCAACTGAAGTGGGATACGGCATCACATTTCCCGACTAAGGTACGATAAACCCTCCATACCCTTCCACATCCTGGTATACTTTGCTGCTTTTCTCACAAGAGGGTTGCCGGGCACCTTAATTGCGAGGACTGGCTGGTGGTAATGGCCGGAACGGAATCAGTGGAATGGGATGCCCTTGGATCCGTTCCAGCCATTATTATGAGCCGTCCTCCCCTCAGCAGCCTCCACTGCTTATATCCACCTGGCTCTCATCCGTTTTTGCTTTCCCGCCTGTTAGCTCAATTTGTCGTTCACAGGTATGCAGGCAGTGTTGTACCTCTTGTTTGTTTACTGATCAAGGTTTGATATGCCCAGTAACTCATTCACATGGATTGACTGGTAGTGTTGGACTTCAGTTGAAAGGATGTGCCCTTTGCTCTTACTGACCTACCTGCAAGTCATTGTCTGTCCAGTTCTCGACTTGTTAGTTTAACCCCGAGACGTAAACACACAGACAAACATACAGGACAATGGAGGGTAGCTGTTATACGTAGACGACGTTAAGAGAGAAGGGCGGCGCTACTATTTACTGGATTTGAATTGGAGGCAAGTCATAAATTTTTTTTTAAAAAGCCTCGGGACAAAATAATTGGTTTGCAGGAACAAAGAAAGTTGGAGGTAGAGTTGTTGTTGCGTCAATCCTTCCTGTAACATGCCTCTACAGTTCTCTCTCTATGGTATTTGGTTCACATACCTGAGCAGTATTTCAGGAGTTTCCAAGACAGAGAAGGCGTTTATTATATATATTTTTAAATACTTATATATAAAATTCTTATTTACAATGACAGCATACCCCGGCCAAACCTGGACAACACTGGGCCAATTGTGCACCACGCTATGGGACTCCTAATCACAGCCGGATGTGATGCAGCCTGGATTCGAACCAGGGACTGCAGTGACGCCTCTTGCACTGTAAACACAACACACCCAGCACCACTCTTCACATGTCCCCAGATCAGGCAGGCTGTGTTGTGTGTATTTATGCTGTTTTACCAGCCCCTTCGCTCTTTACTCAAACACCACGGTAATGTGAATACAGTACCAACACGCTATTACACTAAGCGTGTACACCGCATGCCAAAACTGGACCCTGATGGGTTACGGTTTAATATGTGCTCCGTTAGCACGTTCAAAGTAGTGTGTCTACTTTTCCTTGGGTGTTTGGGCCTAGATCCGGCTGTCACCCGGGAGCGTTTGTGTGTTTCGTTTGAGGGTGTTTCTGTACTGGTCAGGGAGGGTGTATCAGTCCTTCGCCTGCAGCCCCGTTTGCATTCTCTTTTTCCCTCTGTCTATTCCAACCACCACCGGATGTCCCAGCGTCTAGCCACGTTAATTTGGCTTTAATGACCGTGGTGGCATTGGGTTGTCATGACACGGCCCACGGTGACATTGGGTTGTCATGACACAGCCTACCAGGAAGTAAAAATAAGGAAGGGGGGGGGGTTAGGTGGGGTCAGCCGGGTATTAAATCTAAACAGAGATATGTGGCCATCATCCAGCGAGTTTTGGGCAGGCAGACGGTTGTCCGTTGAAACTTGACACCCACGTTAACGTCACTGCTTCCTGTTTCTGTGGGACCTTCACTCCCAGCCAGAGCAAGATGTTTTTATTTATTTAACCTTTATTTAGCTAGGCAAGTCATTTCCGTTCCCTTTAATATATATATATTAATATATATATATATATATATATATATATATATATATACCAAGTCCTGCGACAGCCATGGAAGTGGAGTGTTTTGAATTGACAGGGTTTGTTAGACTGATAGCGGTCAGCTTCCTAGAAGTGTGGTTTAAGGGCCACTTCTACCTTAACTCATTCTACACTCGGTCGCATGGTTGCGGCCGTTTAATCCCACAATGCATTGTTTCCTGTCCCGCCCGTGTTCAGGTCAGAAAGAGCTGCAGGATAAAAACACAAAACAAGTTTATCCCGTATTACTTTAAATCCATATGGATGTTGACTGGGAGTGAAGTTGTTAGGGTGTGACTTAGTGCTCTGAGGAGAGTTGGCCTGTATGTGGCTTTATTAGGGGTTGGTACAGTAACTTCACTGGGGTGTGTCTGTGCTGTATTGTAGAGCTGTAATCTGCCCACCTCTCTCTGTGAGGTCTGGGTTTGGGCATGAAATCCTAGCAGCAGCAGTTTTTGGGGGCAGGTCGGAGGATTAAAACACTGACATTTTTCCCCCCGCTTTTCCCACATGACAGAACTCGTGGTTGGTTCCCTCGTGAGGCGTCGGTGCCCGGGGGTATAGGCGCCGAGTTAGCATAAAGGGATCATGGAAAGATGGCTTAGAAGTTAGAACAAGGAGTTCAGTTAGGTGTTGTATCCCGTGGCTTGTTAACTTTAGCTCGAATCAGTTTACCTTTCCCCAAATTCCATTTTTGGAATGATAAGTTAATGATGAAGATAAATACCCATTGATTTTTGAAGAGTTGAATTCAGAAATGCCTATTTAAGCTTAGTTCAACTGTTGTACCCCACCAGAACTCAAAATATAAGTGCATTTTACGCCAATGTTTGTAAATATACACTGAATAGCGTCAAAGAATGGTTAAAGCTATGTGAATGGTCAGTTCTTGCATCCATAGCTGTGTATGTTTTTGAGAGCCACGTAGAAAGCTTAGTTACGGTTTCAATTAAGGATTCTCTTTTGAGCCATTTAAGGGGGGGAAACTCCAAACGGACTGTAGATGAATGTCCCGTGGCGACTTTTACCTCTTGTAGAACCTCTTGTCGGAACGCCAACGGGTACACGGCTCTCCATATACCGTTACACACCAGAAAGTCAAGCCAATACATTTCAGCCCTGACTGTCACACACCTGCACTAGCAGAGTCCCTTAGAGATGAAGTGACTTAATGTTTCCCTTCCTGTAATCCCCCCCCCATATTCTGGTTTCTAGCTGTGGTTTCTGATCATCATTTAGGGTCACTGTCAGCACAGCTGGTGCCTTTTGTAGTGTACTGAATGTGTCTCTTGTTCTCTCTTCCAGAAACATCTTCCCCTCCAACTTGGTGTCTGCTGCCTTTCAGTCTGTGAGTGTCCTCTTGTACTGCACATACAATAGAAGGAGAGACACCCAGACGTAAAGGAATAATCCACTCAAACTCTTTTGTGACATTTTTGTTTTCCTCATTAGTCCGTTGTTGATACGATCCCAATTTTGTTTGCATGTCCGCAATCGCGTTTTCAAGATGCAGGGCTTTCAAAAAGCAAATTGTAATTTGCCCCGTGACGCAAAACGCGTCACCATGATGATGTGGCAAGTTACAATTGGCCGTTTGAAAGTCAAATATCTTGAAAACGTGATTGCTGACATGCGAAGCATGTCAAGGTTTTTAAGGCGTTTAAAAAAAAAATATCCACATAATTAGTTAGTTAAACAGAACACGTCTCGCTTCGGTGTGCTAATGAAATATGTCCCCCTCTGTCTGCAGTACGCTACCAGTTACAAGTTTGTGACCAAGAATGTCTCTAATGGCTTGCCCAGCATCACAGTGGAGAAGGTACGTTGGCTTGAATCTAAATGGGATGTCACATTTGACTTTCTAATATCTATGGCTGTTGACAGTTTGAACGTGTCTAAAAGGGCATCACTCACGCCGACCTGAGTTACCGCGTTGTGTTGAGTGGCTAATGTGTGCGCGTGTGTGTCTAGGTTCCCTTTGGCACAGACCAGGACGGTATGAACATCCTAGGACTGGTGGTGTTTGCCATAGTGTTTGGTGTGGCCCTGAGGAAGCTGGGAGAGGAGGGAGAGATCCTCATCAAGTTCTTCAACTCCTTCAACGAGGCCACCATGGTGCTGGTGTCCTGGATCATGTGGTAAGGGAAGCCGTTTGCCCAGCAGCACTGCAGGGACTAGATCTGGGTGTGAGAGAGGATACGCGGATGATGTGTGTGCGTTTTGCCACCCCGCGTTTGTTCTCTTCCACACGTCAACTTGTGATTTGTACTAATAATATGCAATTTAAATAGTGTTTTTCAAGGACCTTAAGTCACTAATTGTTGTATTTGTACTTGCTTCATATGTGGTAATATTGATGCATATTGTTTAAAAAAAAATTGTTTGTACTTTGGACCGCGTCCTTACAAATTCATAACGGTAACCCACCTCTCGCTCTCTCCTCTCTCTCGCTCTCTCTCCTCTCTCTCTCTCCAGGTATGCCCCCCTTGGAATCATGTTCTTGGTAGCAGGGAAGATCGTGGAGATGGAGAACGTGGGAACGCTGTTTGCCAGCCTGGGCAAGTACATCGCCTGCTGTATCGTCGGCCACGCCGTCCACGGCCTGCTGGTCCTGCCGGGCATCTACTTTATCATCACCCGCAAGAACCCCTACACCTTCCTGTGGGGCATCTTCACCGCTCTGGCCACCAGCTTTGGAACCAGCTCCAGGTACGGTTGTAGTCACTAGATCACATACTAGAGAGGATGGTAAAATCCTTAATTACTCTTATACCAAGGTTGCTCTGTACCGTACCAAGAATGCTCAACTCCATTACTATGCAGTTAAAATACAATTATTCAAGTGACACGAAACAACATGTTACCAAAAGTGTTACTGGGAAGAGAAACATTGGTGAATACGTCAGAACAGATATTAGCCCTCTTACACACACACACACACACTCATGCTCTCTCTCTCTCTCTCTCAGCTCTGCCACCCTGCCCCTGATGATGAAGTGCGTGGAGGAGAACAACGGTGTGTCGAAGCACATCAGTCGTTTCATTCTGCCCATCGGTGCCACGGTGAACATGGACGGTGCAGCGCTCTTCCAGTGTGTGGCGGCCGTCTTCATCGCTCAGCTCAACAACATCCCGCTCAACTTCATCCAAGTCTTCACCATCCTGTGAGTCCCGCTCCCTCTAGTCCGTTTGCTTCGGTTCCGTTTGTGTTGGGTAAAGCAGAGCAAATTCAAATGTTGTAGCTGTTCTACACGCATGCTAAACAGACTTGAATAAAGCTTGGGTCAAACTCGCCAGGCTGAGCATTAGGAAACGCTGTGCTCTTTGAGTGGCTAATTCTCTGCATGTCCCGCCCCCACTGTCAGGGTGACAGCCACGGCGTCCAGTGTGGGAGCAGCGGGGATCCCCGCGGGGGGCGTGCTGACGCTGGCCATCATCCTGGAGGCAGTGGGACTGCCCACCAGCGACATCTCCCTCATCCTCGCCGTCGACTGGCTCGTGTGAGTACCTCGTGCTGACTGTGGTTCTACTGGAACAGCTCCTCCATCACAAGGCCTCTATAATGCTGTCGTATACATGTCATAACACCCTGCGACCGTTTGTCTGCTTCATACACTTCACACAGCATTGACATGACAAATGAATGCATATGGTGACCACTTGTTTCGGACCATTGTTTCAGGGACCGTACCTGCACCATTCTGAACGTGGAGGGCGACGCCTATGGAGCCGGGCTGCTGCAGTGGTACGTGGACCGCTCTGACAAGCCCAGGGAGGGGCCGGAGCTAAGCGAGGTAAAGCTGGAGGATGGCACGCCCGCCTTGCCGGAGCACTCGCCCCTCATCGAGGAGAAGGAGAGCAGCAGGGGCGCGGGCGACGACACGGCGGCGGCTCGCGGCTCTGAGAAAGAGTCGGTCATGTAGATGGTTCGCTGACGTGTCATCGATGACCCTCCGTTTGACCCCTCAATCATGCCAGAAAGGAGGGGGAGAGGGCCTTTTTAGACTTCCATTTAAAGACTATTCCTCTCCTTGTGTCTTCTCTCTTTCTAAGCGAGACTGAGAGATCCAGGTAGGGGGGGTTGGTGGGGGGGAGAAAGGAGAGCGTGAACAGAGGCTGTTCGGATTTGAACGTGACAGTGTTTTTGATTAAGGACTCTAGATTGGAGTCCTTTGAATGCTGCTTTGGTTCAGAAGAGCTGGCCCTGACTTCCACTCCCCTTTTAAAATATTTATAACAGTAACCAGTCTTGAAAAGGCAAATATCTCCATGTTTTCTATATCACAGCCGCATGTACAATTTGTTTCTCTGTGTATGAAGTAGCCTGCACTAATTCTCACTGTACTCTGTGAGAGTAGATGATGAAAATTCCAAAGTTATCACACAAGATCCTCTGTACTGTATGATGTACCAAATTAAGTTGAATCCTAAATGATGTTCCACTGCTGGGAGAAAGGACTTTTCTCACACAAGAACTGTGGCTCTGCTCAATGCTTCTAATCTGTAGCTGTTTTTATCCCAGACATTTCAGTCAGGCTGGGGCCAAGCACAAGAGGGTTTGCACAGTCCAAATGAAGGCTTCATGTTCTCACAGTGGTTTTACAATGTTAAAAGAATGTGTGAGAGGTGTTGCAATAGAGATCCTATTAAATTACTAAGAGGGGAAATGTCATATCTCAAAGTTTCAGAATGGGACAAAATGGCAGCCATCTTGGTCAGGGCGAAATCCAAAAACAGTCATGGGAATGAATGGCAGTAGAGGCATGGGTGATGCATTTCCTGCTTTTACTTAAGCAGGGGGGTAAGGCATGTGATACATCATGAATTGTGCTATATTTGAGCTAGTGTATGGCTGTGGATCGACTGCATTGTTTGAATAGGAATGTTGCCATTTTAGCAGTTAATTTGAAAAAATGTATAGGATCATTCCTCAAACTGACTGGCTAGCTAGCTAATAGACACATGGAGTGCAGATCAATTTTTGTTTTACACTATATTATCACAGCACTGGCAAACCATGGTTGACCACCTCCCTGACCAACATGGCTGACATTTGGACCTTGATAAGAAGGTTAATGTCCATTCTAGTGTTCGAATTCTTAATTCTATGGGTGTTGCCCTTCCTGTTCCTTCACTAGGCTAAGAGTCGCAGTAACCTAATGTTGCATGTCCTATGTTTATTGGGGAATAGGACTTTTGGCAGACGAGTGGGAAGATAAGTGGGGGGAGTTACAGTGAGCCAGTCTGAGGCAATTTCATTTAGAGGAATACATTCTGAAATTCTATTTGTGTCTATGACAAAGGTGTATCTTTTAAAGCAAGGGGTTATTGACTGTAGGCCGTTTTATCAATTTGTGTTTATTTCATTACTTTTTTTTGTTTTTTGAAATGTATTTCTTGAATCAGATATACTTCAAAGCAGACGAGGCCAGTGGCTGAGTAGGAACATACTCGTCAGCCTCTTTTTGGATCAGTTCTACTGTTTTAAATTGTCTCCAAGCTGGCTTCCCTTCATCAAGTGAAGAATGTACCTTACCCAAATCATGAACACTTTTTTAAAAACATTTTATTTGTAGACTTATTAACGTTATTTGAAAGTTTATTTTTGCTAGTTATATTTGATGCTTTAATAATTTGTTGGTAATCGCTTTTTATACTCAATGTTTATCATTCTGCACAGAGCCGCTTGAAAACCTTTTGGCGAGACGACAGCATTTCTATTTTATTTAACTAGACAGGTCAGTCCCTAAGGGACTCCCGATCACGGCCGGTTGTGATACAGCCCGGGATCAAACCCGGGTCTGTAGTGACACCTCTAGCACTGCAATGCAGTTTTACCACTTCCAATGCAGTTTCACCACTTTCAAAGCAGCAGCACCTATGGGCCAGTTACTTGTGTTCCAGTTCAACACTTACCTGCTCTGTAAACTGTTTTCCTGAGCAAAAATAAGCGACTATAAATCTACTCGCTGAGCTTATTTATTTTGGGGAAAGTTTTTAGCATTCGTCTTGGCTATCTTACTGTACTAGCCAGGTTGATTAAGCAATAAGGCCCGGGGGGGGGGTATGGCCAATATACCACTGCTAAGGGCTGTTCTTAAGCACGACACAACGCGGAGTGCCTGGATACAGCCCTTAGCCGTGGTATGTTGGCAATATACCACAAACCCCAGAGGTGCCTTATTGCTATTATAAACTGGTTACCAACGTAATTAAAGCAGTAGAAATGAATGTTTTGTCATGGCCGTGGTATACGGTCTGATATACCACGGCTGTCAGCCAATCACCATTCAGGGCTCGAACCACCCAGTTTATAAAATCTCTTTTGGAACGTAATTGTCTTAAAGGGACAGCGTCCTATTTTGAGATGTAAAACAAATATTCTCAATTACATACTTTTAAAGAAAATAAGGGAATGCAATTAATACAATGCAGTTCTAAAGAATAAAGTAATGGCTTGTGTTGCGAAATTATATTAAACAGATTTTTTTATACATTTAATAGCTGAGAGAAAGAGAGAGAAAGCGTGCCAACATATGGGCTCTGCATGACCCCAGTGCATCGATTCTTTCAGGCCCAGTCACGCCGACTGGCCTATTCGGGCCAGTGAGATAAAAGCTAATAGGCCGTCCTTGTAAATAAGAATTGGTTCTTAAATTAACTGACTTGTCTAGTTAAATAAAGGTAAAAAAAATAAAAAATGTTGGACCCTGCAATAGCCTATGAATAGGGCCCAGACCATGACCCGGTTCAGGCACCAGAAAAGACACCTATGAATTATTTTGCTATGCTACTTTTGAACCTGTGGTGCCACCTCTGATTCTGCAGCTTGTCCCCCCCTGCTGTCTGTCTTTATGTTTTGTGCAATGCTTTAAAAAAAAAACATTCCACAGGGTCTTTGGTGTGTGTGTGTGTGTGTGTGTACAGATGAATGTATGTGTGGTGATGGTGGATGTGTAGTCAGTCACCATGGCCACACGATGATATAGTTACTAGAGCTGTAGAGAACCACGGTTTTGCTCTGAAATGACCCCGTTATTTCTAGAAATAAAATACTTTAAAAAAAATTAATATTCCCTTGTTGACTTTGCCTCTTTATTTCATATTTCTAAATAATAATACGATAATCTATGCCATTTAGCAGGCGCTTTTATCCAAAGCTACTTTCAGCCCTGCCTGTATTCTTTTTGTGCCCCCGGGAATCAAACCCATTATCCTGGCGTTGCAAACGCCATGCTATACCAACGGCGCCACAGAGGACCTAATGGTAATGGCTGTGTACATAAATATTACAAAGGTTGATGTATAGACAGTGTACGGGTAACACCTTCCTAATATTGAGTTGCAACCCCTTTTTGCCCTCAGAACAGCCTCAGTTCGTCGGGGCGTGGACTCTACAACGTGTCGAAAGCATTTTCCAAGGGATGCTGGGCCCATGTTGAGTCCGACGCTTCACACAGTTGTGTCAAGTTGGCTTGTGTCTCGAACTCAAACCGGTGTGTCTGGCACCTACTATCACACCCTGTTCAAAGGCACTTCACCATCTGAATGGCACACACACACACACACACACATCCATGTCTCCGTTGTCTCAAAGCTTAAAAATCCTTCTTTAACCTGTCTCCTCCCCTTCACCTACATTGATTTGAAATGGATTTAAGTTATATCAATAAGGGATCATAGCTTTCACCTGGTCAGTCTTGGGCATTTTGTACACTCAGTGTATCCACTATGACACGTTGTGAATAGGCCCTCCGGACAAGACAAGTTTGTCAGGTTGTAGTTAATGGCGATGCCCATGAAGGAACATATTACACAGACTACCTGGTGCTATGTCCTGCTTCCATGAGGTGTTGACGGAGAGACATGTACTTCTATTCATTCTAATGGAACTTCAGACATGCCCCTGGCTATCGCCTTCTCTGCTCGCTGGTCACCATAGCAGCACCCACCCGTAGCACGCGTTCCAGCAGGTATATCTCACTTGGCACCCCCAAAGCCAATTCCTCCTTTGGCCGCCTCTCCTTCCAGTTCTCTGCTGCCATTGACTGGAACAAACTACAAAGATCTCTGAAACTGGAAACACTTATCTCCCTCACTAGCTTTAAGCACCAGCTGTCAAAGCAGCTCACAGATCACTGCACCTGTACATAGCCCATCTATAAATAGCCCAAACAACTACCTCTTCCCCTACCGTATTTATTTATTTTGCTCCTTTGCACCCAGTATTTCTACTTTGCAAACTCATCTACTGTCAAATCTACCATTCCAGTGTTTTAATTGCTATATTGAATTTATTTCACCATGGCCTTTTTATTGCCTTTACCTCCCTTATCTCACCTCATTTGCTCACATTGTATATAGACTTATTTTTCTACTGTATTATTGACTGTATGTTTGTTTTACTCCATGTGTAACTCTGTGTTGTTATATGTGTCGAACTGCTTTGCTTTATCTTGGCCAGGTCACAGTTGGAAAGGAGAACTTGTTCTCAACTTGCCTACCTGGTTAAATAAAGGTGAAATAAAAAAAAAAAATATAGACCTTTCCCAACACACACACACACACACACATGCAGTCACCAACATTACAATATTACATCGCCTACCTGGGTTGTGTACACAGTACACATACACACACACTGGGAAAGTGCCCAACTTATTGATCCCACACTAACAGGTGTTGAGAGGTTTCATATCCTATAATGAGGTTCAGTGCTGTATGGCCCCGTTGGTGGAAGAATAGCTGGCATTAGGTTTTACAACTGGGGACATTTAGGGGAAATCTTTCTATATTGACATTCCTAGGTCTCCTATTAGACCTGTTCATTGTTGTTCTGTTAGCAATGTGGTACACCCCTCTCAATTGAATTCAGCCAGTGGTTCAACTTTACATGCAGAGGGGGAAGTATTTTCAGTTCACTGAAATGTGTTCTGGTGTTCTTGGATTTAGCTAATCAATGTAGGATTCAGAAATGTAATTTAGTTGGATGTATTTTGCAGCTAGTGACTTTCCCACGGCAATATTCACAAGTTACCCATTCAATGTCCACTACATACCGTCTCCCATTCAGAGGTGGTTAGAAGTGGCCAAGGAAGCGGTGCAAATGTTAAGGCTCTTCTGCCACCTGCTGGTGAAACAGGGGAGTTGCATACTAAATCCTATTTTTGTCAAACCCGAAGGAAGATAGCTTTCAGCCCTCCTGGTAAATGCATTTCTTAAATTATTCCCGAAACACTGGAATGTATACAACACTGTCTCATCAAATCCACAAACCTCAAATGACGAAACACAAACAACAGTAGTGTTATAATTATTATTTTTTCTTCAGTACATGAAATGGAGCGACACACATTGACAGCATTTTCCCACACTTGTAAAACGATAGGTCAAGCGCAAACAAGTGGCACCTATCAGATATCAGTCTTTCACTCACAATTCAGATTACTTTATACATTCCAGTCAAGGCAGGACACGAATGAAACAGCAACACTCAACAGATGACACACACATTTAATTTAGTATATTGGATAGTTCAGTTTTTTATAATTCATACCTGGGATTTGAATGCACCTGAATGGACTGATGGAGCTTTAATCATGACATGAATATCCAAGTCAGAGTTTAGGAGAAAGCTCCTCATTTTACCACTGGGAAATGGACAGCCAAAATCATCATGCTGATGGGACATGCCAAAGCCTACCCAGTGGCATCAGTTGACAGTTCAAAAGGTCAAAAGTCATACATAATCGTACCCTGAACATGAAGTAAACAAATTGAAAATAAGAAAGTGAATCAGTGCAACAAATCCACACATCTATTTCATGGAGTACATCTTTAGCTTTAGGACAGAATTGACCAACACATGTATCTTCCTAATATCAATAATAACACAGCTATCAACACTGATTGTGTCAGATATTGCTTAACAGCAGCTGATATTGTGGTGTATATGCCATTGGATATCTGGTAGCACTTTAATGATCACCTGATAATTACGAGAAAACTATGTGGTAATGACAACTAATACTTTATGGTACTACATCAAAGATTTCAAAACAATTCATAACCACCTTGTACCCAATGGTGCGCCCCGCCCCCCAAAAAAAATATTGAAAATAAATATATAATTACTGTGTAATTACCATTTTACCACAGAATTTCTTACTAAATACCTGGTCATTTATGTACCGGAAAATGATGTGCAACAGAATACCGTTTTCAATGTATAAATACTCTGTCTCTATACTTAATTCACAGTTTATACAGAATAATGGACCTCTGCAAGGAGTCTTCAGTCGACCTGTCATGTAGGTCAGCAGCAGTCCCCTTGTGTACCATAAAGTGCTGATCTAGGATCGGTTTAGCCTTTTAGCTCACACAGAATAAGATGACATGGGACGCCGGGGACCTGGTCCTAGATCGGCACTCCTACTCGACCAGACGCTTTATGAATGCAGGCCCTGTTCCACAGTCTCAGTCGCAGTGACGGACACGGTTCTGACAGAGGTCAGTCAGTCACGCCTCCTGACGTAACGTGCAGCCCGTTGCTTCACCCATGGTGAGGATATTGTGTTAAAGAGACAGATGACAAAGGCAGGCAGTAAATCAAACAAACACACGTGTCCGTTGCATCAGTGTGGCTGGGCCCGGGTTAGAGCAGCAGCGTCGGTTCTCTCTTAACCACTTCCCTCCAGGGACTTTTAATTGATCCGTGCATTTTGGCAACCTTGAGGACAGTTATTCCCAAATAACTGGATACCCACTTGTGACCCAATCACGGATTGCTACCAATATGTTTCGGGTTGTGGCTAGAATCGTTTTGTCCTTTTGGTGGGGCCACATGAAAACCCCCAAAGGTCCCAGCCACACCCCTCCCTCACAGCCGGCTCCTGTCCAGCCTCTTCTTGGCAGGATTGGGGTACTGGGGGTTCTCGATGACCCCCTCCCCAAACTTGAGCTCCAGGAAGGCGCGGTGGTTGTTCGGGCCGTAGGCGGTGACGCCGGCGAACGGCATCGGCACCAGCGGCTGCAGGAAGTGCTCGGGGAACTCCACATCCTGCTTGTGCTCCATCCACGTGTCTTTGGTCATGACGCCGTTCCGCGGATAGAAGGGCCACAGGTCCACGTGGAGGTGGTTAGCCTCGCTGTATTGCACCCTGTAGAAGTCCCCCTCCACTGCCCGCTCCCACACATAGCCGTTAGCATCCACCAGAGAACCAGAATCCAGGTTCTTCAGGTAGTCACAGTTGGGCACGTCCTCCAGGTAGATGCCCAGGTCCACATCATAGTCCCAGGGGATGATGTCCTGGTGGCGGGCCGCCCCCAGCAGGGAGCCTCCTTCCAGCCAGTAGCGCACCCCGGAGCTCTCCAGGATGTTGATCACATACTTGGTGGTCTCACGTAGGGCGCGCAGGCAGCATGGAGGGGTCCAGCGATCCAGGTACAGGTACTCAGGGGTGTCGTCCCGGACCGTACCGAAGCAACGCGCCGTCTCCTTCCCACAGCCGTGCCACTGCTCCTTCCCATCAGCCAGTAGGAGACGCTTCAGCCCAAAGTTCCTCATCAGCTGGCTAGTGGCCTCCTTCAGATGGCTGTCGGCCTTCCACTGGTTGTGGGCTGAGCTGAAGAGAGGCCGGTGGCTGGCGGAGAAGCAGGGGCTCTCCAGGAGCTTGACCTTCCAGCCATGCAGGGAGGTCTGGATGAAGAGCGAGGGCAGCAGGGGCCTCCCCAGTGGGACAGACAGGTTGAAGAGGTCCTCGGAGCGGATGAGGACCACCGCGTCCCCCTGAAGGGCTGTACACACGCTACCACTGCTCCCAGACGCTGCTGGGGTGTAGGTGGCCGTCCACTCTCTCAGACTGACCCGTAGGTGCAGGCACTGGACGGCCGAGCGCGCCAACACGGGGGCCGCCACCAGCCTCACGGGCCCCCCACCTTCCCCCTCCAGCTCCCGGATCAGCCTCTCCACAGCCCGGCCCTGCTCCAGCTCCACCCCGTCAGGCACCAGCAGCACAAACTCTGTCTGGACGTGGAACTCTGGCCGGTGGGCCTGCGGAGGCTGCTCGGGGCTGGGGGAGAGCACCAGGAGACGGGCCCCATCGGGGAGAGACAGAGGGGGATAGGGCGGGGTGTCAGACACAGCCAAGAAGGGCAGTTCAGGTCTCTGGTGCAGGAAGGAGCGTGCCACATCACCGACATAGTTCTCAAAGTCCTCAAACTCCCGTAGGAGGACAGTCACACGGGGGCCGTGGCTGTTCCCCTCTCCCCCGACACCTCCAGGGCCAACCATCCCCCCGCCAACCCCCACCAGGCCCCCCATGCCGCCCCCCAGCCCGGACGCAGGTAAAGCAGCCTTCCTGGAGCCCCTTCCTGGGTCCCGGCGTTTCTCCATCATCTGCTGCTGGGCTCGGGACACATAGTAGAGGATGAGCAGGTTCAGAACAATGGCTCCAGTCAGAAGGCCCTGGCAGAAACTCACCCGCATGGCACCTCTTGCTGCACTCGTCTGGCTCAGGGAAAGCTATAGGATGGAGCTCTCTATTCAGAAAGCCTGTCCATAAACATCAGGACCCCATCAGTAAAGAGCTACAGCCTATGTGCGCCGGAATAATAATGGCCAGCTGCTGGAATAGCTGAAATACACAGAAAACACCACAGGAATTTAAAACGTGATTTTAAAACGAGTCCTAAAAAAAAAGCACTTCAGATGGCTGTGATAGGCTTTAGAGGCTGTAGTCTAGTTTATTACATTATATTCAAACGTCAAGGGACTGGGTGCAGTGTGTCTCCCATACATGGACTGGATTGCCCTAGTTCTCTTCAGCCAATACTTTGACCTAGATTGTATTCTTGACTATCAATTACAGCCAAATGAGCTACTGAGATGCTTCAAATTGATGCTCCATTTAAGTATAGGCCTATGCTCCCTTCTAGAATAGGTAACGTAGGCTATCAAGTATTGCGACAGCAATAACCGTGCCTAGAATTGTCTGCATAAGGCAAAATACTTTTTATTCCGTCATTTAACGCTGTCAGTAGACTACACCAACGCTGCATGGCTTCTATGCAACCATGGAACCAATGCAACCACGACAATTCTCAATAAATGATGTTTTATCATGATAAATAACCACAGAATAATTTAATGTACATCATTTCATAAAGGCCACGCCATGACCCCTCTAAAAGCCTCATATGCAGAACTCATCGGTCTTCAAATGTGATTCATGTTCTCCCCGTTATATAGCCTAACATTCCCCAAATCGTTAAGAATAAGACAGAGCATACAAACCCACAACGCACGTACATCGAATTCGCTCTCTGTGTGCAGAGGTGGCTGAGCTAAGCACAACATGGAGACACCGCCAGTTCAATAGCTCTTACTTACAGTGCAAAATACTGATATTATACTGACAAATTAACTCAAATAGTGGTAATATACTGAGACGTTTAGTTTCATTTCAATGCCGCGGTCTGTAACATTGTACCCTTGCTTTGCCGTTTCGGGAAATAATCACAGGAAGCTTGCGTGAGATCACAATATGGCAGGAACGACGTCCCTGGTTACCACTCATGGAAAAAAACGATTCCCGTCGAAGCAGTAGTGGATTTGCTCTTAGCTCATTTTTTGGCACCCTTTCTCCATGAGTTATTGCAGTTGCTCTTTACGCGAGAGAGGAAGAAAGAAGGGTAGAGTGCTTGTGCTGGGTCTGTGAGGGTTGGGTTGTTATTATTACCGCTGCTTGTTTTCCACCTCCTTGTCCTGGCGAAAGCGAGAGCGCTAAAATGGAGGCGGAAAGATCCGGCGGAGTAGCAGGGGGAACGAACCAGAACTCTGGAGGCAGCGGCGTGGGGCGCAATCCGAACGGGCCGAAATCGGTACTCGGGCAGGCGACGACAGAAGCGGCCGCGGCGGCTTCAGCGGCCGGGGCGATGGCTGGATCGTCGCAGCCTCGGGAACCGCAAGACGGCGACGCAGGCCTATCGCTTCCTGGGATCTTGCACTTTATCCAGTTCGAATGGGGACGCTTCCAGGCCGAGAAATATCGCTGGGAGGCCGAGAGAGACGAACTCAGGGTAATTACAATGTTATTATTTAGCTATAGCTATGTAGACTATTTATGACTATAGTAGCTTGCTACGATTTTGGAGGAAAAAAAGCTAGCCTAGCATTGCCATTATTCAGATCCCACAGAAATCACGACCGCTCGTCAATAGTTTCGCTAATCGGACGGGATACTGTCCACATAATCACAAATGTTTTCATCCTGTGTTCCAGGATGTTAGCTGGAGTAACTTCAAACAATGTTGCTATGTTTGCGTCAGTTCAAAAGCGTTGATGTGGTTTAGACGCACGCGTTATTCTGGGATCAAAGCAAACCCAATAATTGGGGATTCCAGAAAATGATGTCACCTTTCCTCACTAATCCAAAACACTGGATTGTGAATTTACTTAACGTCTTGCATCACTCACAGGACTTTAAATTGTCCGTGTGTGTTAATTGCGGTGTTACATTGAGGCGCAGTCAATGTCGTTCACCCCCTGATTCCAACGCAGCCAGATATATAATCGACATTGTCTATATATAGCGGATCACACAGGTGGAGGTGTCAATCGGCTATGTCGAGCTGCTCCAACGGTAATTAACACGGTTAGAATTAACGCCAGGCGGGTTGGCCTCCGCTGTTTCTGAACCCCTTTTGGATGGTTTCTATTTACGGTGGGCCACGTGACTCACTGTCAATTACAACAGGGGTTCAGTAATGCCAATTGCGTTTGTAAATCCCGGAGCCACGCACAAAAAAAAAAAAGACAGGAACATTTTCACTCATGCCTCCCTTAGGGAGTGCAAAGCCTGCTTTTTTTCTTCTTCATTGCTTTCCCCATATGTGGCCTCCTGTCAACACGTTTTCTTATAAGTAAACTGAATGAGCATGAGCTGCTGAAATAGGAGTTTTCTTGATCATTTACAGTAGCCTTAAAGGCCTGTGTAGAAAAACAATGCCATTCCACTGCTCTCAGTGTATTTCACTATCCTTCTCACTCTACCCTATAGGCTATAGCCTAGATATAAATAGGAACTTTATATATTATGGATGAACCATAACAAACAGGCCCGTGTGGATTTTATAGCAGCGTGCGGATGGATGTCGGAAGTATGTCACCACCACCGCTAGTCTCTTACTGGGAAGAATTTCTGTGCGTGAACATGTGTGTGAAGGCGTGAGTGTTTGTGTGTGAAGGCGTGAATGTTTGTGTGTGAAGGCGTGAACTTGAGTGTGTGTGTGTGTATGCGTGAACTTGAGTGTGTGTGTGTGCATGCGTGAACTTGAGTGTGTGTGTGTGCATGTGTGTGTGTGTGTGGTGTGGTCTGGTTTTCTCAGGCCAAATTAGCGGGGAGAACATGGGACAGGAGAGAGTGAGAGGAGCGGTTGAGGGCCCTGTTCAAACAGTAGCCCAGCAGTTTACATAAGAGGACCCCAGTGGCTGCTAAACTAGGGAAAGCCCAGTGGCACAAACACAAACATACAGAAGGCAATGCCTGGTGTGTTTTCTCTGCCAACCCTCTTCTTGAGCTGAGGATGTGCCAGGGGTAGGCATGTTCTGAGACCATGTGTGCAGGACACACACTTGTCCATTATAACTCACATGTGCTCTCTCATCTCCCACAAATACATGTGTGTACAGTTGAAGTCAGAAGTTTACATACACCTTAGCCAAATACATTTAAACTCAGTTTTTCACAATTCCTGATATTTAATCCATGTACAAATTCCCTGTCTTAGGTCAGTTAGGATCACCATTTTATTTTAAGAATGTGAAATGTCAGAATAATAGTAGAGAGAATGATCTATTTCAGCATTTAATTATTTCATCACATTCCCAGTGGGTCAGAAGTTTATATACACTCAATTAGTATTTGGTAGCATTGCCTTACAATTGTTTAGCTTGGGTCAAACATATTGGATAGCCTTCCACAAGCATCCCACAATAATTTGGGTGAATTTAGGCCCATTCCTCCTGACAGAGCTGGTGTAACTGAGTCAGGTTTGTAGGCCTCCTTGCTCGCACACACCTTTTCAGATCTGCCCACACATTTTCTATAGGATTGAGGTCAGGGCTTTGTGATGGCTACTCCAATGCCTTGACTTTGCTTGGGCTCACTGTCCATTTGGAAGACCCATTTGCGACCAAGCTTTAACTTCCCGAATGATGTCTTGAAATGTTGCTCCAATATATCCACATAATTTTCCTGCCTCGTGAAGCCATCTTTTTGTGAAGTGCACCACTCCCTCCTGCAGCAAAGCACCCCCACAATATGATGCTGCCACCCCCGTGCTTCACGGTTGGGATGGTGTTCTTTGGCTTGCAAGCCTTTTCCCTCCAAACATAATGATGGTCATTATGGCCAAACAGTTCTATTTTTGTTTCATCAGACCAGAGGACATTTCTCCAAAAAGTACGATCTTTGTCCCCATGTGCAGTTGCAAACCGTAGTCTTGCTTTTTTATGGCGGTTTTGGAGCAGTGTCTTCTTCCTTGCTGAGCGGCCTTTCAGGTTATGTTGATATGACTCGGTTTACTGTGGATATTGATACTTTTGTACCTGTTTCCTCCAGCATCTTCACAAGGTCCTTTGCTGTTGTTCTGGGATTGCTTTGTACTTTTCGCACCAAAGTACGTTCATCTCTTGGAGACAGAACTCGTCTCCTTCCTCAACGGCATGACGGCTGCGTGTTTATACTTGCGTACTATTGTTTGTACAGATGAACGTGGTACCTTCAGGTGTTTGGAAATTGCTCCCAAGGATGAACCAGACTTGTGGAGGTCTACAATTGTTTTTCTGAGGTCTTGGCTGATTTCTTTTGATTTTCCCATGATGTCAAGCAAAGAGGCACTGAGTTTGAAATACATCCATAGGTACACCTCCAATTGACTCAAATGATGTCAATTAGCCTATCAGAAGCTTCTAAAGCCATGACATAATTTTCTGGAATTTTCCAAGCTGTTTAAAAGGCACAGTCAACTTAGTGTACGTAAACTTCTGACCCTCTGGAATTGTGATACAGTGAATTATAAGTGAAATAATCTGTCTGTAAACAATTGTTGGAAAAATGACTTGTGTCATGAACAAAGTAGATGTCGTAACCGACTTGCCAAAACTATAGTTTGTTGAAAATAAATTTGTTGAGTGGTTGAAAAACAAGTTTTAATTACTCCAACCTAAGTGTATGTAAACTTCTGACTTCAACTGTATGTATGTATGTAGGCCTGAATTGTCTCCATACACACAGAACACACAACAATATACAGAATATAGCCTAGTTTGCTCTGGGCTGTTGCTCTTCCTCAACCCAAAAGTTGTCGATTGATGTCTGCCCATTGTGTGGAAAACACTTTTGCCCTTCCCTCCCACGTGACTGTGTGTGTGTGTGTGTGTGTGTGTGTGTGTGTGTGTGTATGTGACATTGACAGTGTGTGTATGGTGTGCCAGTGGTATGTTTCTTTTTCGGGCTGAATCAGGTCGTTAAACGGGAACACTTGTGGCACTCTGTCTCCTGTGACAGCCAGCCAGGCAGGCTGTGGAGGGGCCAGGCCGAGCAGTTGGCTGGGGCAGGTGTAACCTAACGTAGCAGGCGTTTCCTCCTGGTCCTGACCAGAGATAAAACATTTCTTTTAGGGGGAAGTTCTCTTCTGCACTGTTCAACCAATCAAGTGGAGTGTCGCCTTGTTGACGTCCAAAAGTGGAAGTCGCTTCACAGGCTATTTTTTTTCTCTCCATTTCCCCTGGAAACCGGATGCATCCAGCGTAGGGTGGACCAGGTGTGACGTCCCCAGAGCAGAGCCACAGGGCCACGTGACTACAGCCAGCAGGCCAGGCCAAGGGACAGACAGGTGGCACTGCAGAGGGCACCGCTCTGGGCCCTGTTAGTCATCACTGATCTCACATGACAGGGGATAGGACTAAGCTGTGTGGTGGCAGCCCTGGCTTAATCCTGTCCGGTCAGGTAAGATCAGCGATTCCTGCAAGAAAGAGAGGATGAGGGATACTGCTACAAAACCCGTAAGCCTCTCAACCTCTGTCAGGCTATATCTGTCTCTTAGAACTCTAGAAGTGTTCCAAATCAAGCAGTAATTTCTCTACTGAATATCTGAATATACTCCTGCTGAGTCTGTAGAGAAAAGAGAAGAGTGTTTCTGCTCTTGTCCTACTTCATTATGGTAATACAGTTGGTGCTGATCAAGGACCTACAGCACTCCTAGTTGGATAATAAACGTCAGATTACTGTAGATTTAAACGTTGCGATCACAATTGTGGCACAGTTACTCCTTGCCATAAATAGAAGGACAGAGCGCTTTGTAGCCATTGCTACTCAAGATCAGTGGCACTCCCGACTAATGGTGACCAAGATGACATCACTTCCTGCTGGGGCATGTTAAGTGGGGGGCCGTAATGCCCTTCTCTCAGCTCTAATGAAAAGCCCAGTGCTCTAATGCGTGGCACACGTACAGTGGGGCAAAAAAGTATACGGTGGTTTGAAGAAATCAACTGTGGGAGCAATTATTAGGAAATGGAAGACATACAAGACCACTGATAATCTCCCTCGATCTGGGGCTCCACGCAAGTTCTCACCCCGTGGGGTCAAAATGATCACAAGAACGGTGAGCAAAAATCACAGAACCACACGGGGGGACCTAGTGAATGACCTGCAGAGAGCTGGGACCAAAGTAACAAAGCCTACCATTAGTAACACACTACGCCGCCAGGGACTCAAATCCTGCAGTGCCAGACGTGTCCCCCTGCTTAAGCCAGTACATGTCAAGGCCCGTCTGAAGTTTGCTAGAGAGCATTTGGATGATCCAGAAGAAGATTGGGAGAATGTCATATGATCAGATGAAACCGAAATATTACTTTTTGGTAAAAACTCAACTCGTCGTGTTTGGAGGACAAAGAATGATGAGTTACATCCAAAGAACACCATACCTACTGTGAAGCATGGGGGGTGGAAACATCATGCTTTGGGGCTGTTTTTCTGCAAAGGGACCAGGACGACTGATCCGTGTAAAGGAAAGAATGTATGGGGCCATGTATCGTGAGATTTTGAGTAAAAACCTCCTTCCATCAGCAAGGGCATTGAAGATGAAACATGGCTGGGTCTTTCAGCATGACAATATCCCAAACACACCGCCCGGTCAACGAAGGAGTGGCTTCGTAAGAAGCATTTCAAGGTCCTGGAGTGGCCTAGCCCGTCTCCAGATCTCAAACCCATAGAAAATCTTTGGAGGGAGTTGAAAGTCCATGTTGCCCAGCAACAGCGCCAAAACATCACTGCTCTAGAGGAGATCTGCATGGAGGAATGGGCCAACATACCAGCAACAGTGTGTGAAAACCTTGTGAAGACTTACAGAAAACGTTTGACCTCTGTCATTGCCAACAAAGGGTATATAACAAAGTATTGAGATAAACTTTTGTTATTGACCAAATACTTATTTTCCACCATAACTTGCAAATAAGTTCATTAAAAATCCTACAATGTGATTTTCTGGATTTTTTTTCTAATTTTGTCTGTCATAGTTGAAGTGTACCTATGATGAAAATTACAGGCCTCTCTCATCTTTTTAAGTGGGAGAACTTGCACAATTGGTGGCTGACTAAATACTTTTTTGCCCCACTGTATGAACAGTGGTGTGCTTCGCTCGCCCCCACGCACTTCTGGGCCCTTACTGTACGTCCCCCCACTAACTCTCTCTCTCTCTCTCTCTCTCTCTCTCACACTCATACGCACGTAAAGACACACACACACCCATGCACACAAGCTGACATTTTTGCAGAACTTAAGCTCGCTCTCACACACGCACACGCACACGCACACGCACACACACACACGCACACACACGGCAAATAAAGCCATGTCAGATTGCAGTGGGCCAGTGGAGACAGAAGCCAGGAATGTAAGGATTAGTGGGAGAGATCACTGATGCTTATCTGAGGGAGGGACATTCCAAAGAAGTAAGTGTGTGTGTGTGTATGTCTAAAGAACAATGCGTTAGAATGACAGGTCGCAGCTCGCCCCTGTCAGGGAAGGAACAGAACCATGTGAGAACCCCACCCACTTAACGACGACGTCCACAACGCGCCCTCTCTGTGTCCCAGTGCTCTGCTCTCCTGGCTACACCCAACCTCAGTGCATCTACCAGGTAGCTTCCTTCACTACCTGGCTAGGCCGCTCCCCTGCTCCCCCAGACAGACACAGCCCTGAGCATGGTGTCCTGCAGGTGTATTTTAATACCTGGAGTCTGTAGGTATGGCTGGAGCTGCAGCTAGAACCAGATAGACACTTCTAGCTGAAACACACAGGAGATGCTGTGTTCTCAGAAAAATAGCCAGTTGGTAACAGATATAGCGTGTCCCAAAGTGATGCGCCATCAGCAGAGGTAGTTTTTGCAGTAGCACTGTGTCATTATTTTGTTTTCACGGGTGCGGTTTGTGTGTCCCGGCTGTATGATCTTGCCGACGTCGCGCGGACCTGATGAGACTGCCTTTTCTTTTTAGGCTGTTCTACTTTTCTGGGGCTCTGTGTGTTAGCGAGCGTGTGTGTGTGTGTTTTGCGGTCTCAGAAGAGCAATGGGACCACGCACGCACGCAACACACACACACGCACGTACTCCTCTCCTCACAATTGTTTTCCCCTCCAGATGTCTGGGTTTGCTGGTCAGGGGAAGTTCTATATCCAGAACGCAGCTCCCTCCATAACCCACCACTTAGCCTGGGACTTGTAAGGAACGTCGGTTTGCCAAACCAAACAGCGAGCATTTCTGCACTGTACATGGCATTTGTTTAGTGGGTCCCAAACAGACTTCGCTCAAAATAACTGGGAAATGGTATACTCAAATTCAGTTGTGTTGATTGGTAACAGACAATGTTATGTGTGTTGTGTGTGTGCGTATCCTTGACGTGTGTGTGTGTGTGTGTGCGCTCAGGCTCAGGTGACGTTCCTCCAGGGTGAGAGGAAGGGGCAGGAGAACATGAAGCAGGACCTGGTCAGGAGGATAAAGATGCTGGAGTACGCCCTTAAACAAGAGAGGTCAGACACACACACACACGCACACACGCACTCACGCACGCAGAGTGTAGGGCTTGGGTAACACGGCCATCTTGTGGTTCTTCCTCTCTCTGCAGGTCCAAACACCAGAAGTTGAAGACAGGCAGTGACCAGAGCCCAGGGGAGAAGAAACCAGAGGCAGAACAAGGTATGCAGGCTCTATGTAGACCTTATGTCGACTCTATGTATGCTCTAAGGCCAGGGGGGTCAAACTCATTTCGCCCTGGGTTTCAGTCATTTTAAAGTATATTGAGTTCGTTCCACCGTACCCCCTGATTTTTTTGTTTTTAATTTAAAAAGAACACACAAAAACAACAACATTTATGAAGTATTTTTTAGTCAAGCCACCCGCGGATCGGATTGGACCCTCTCGGATCCGGGACACGTGCCGTATGTTTGACAGCCCTTCTGTGGACTATCTGAAGACATTCCATTTTTCCATGTAAAACTGTCATCCCTCTGTGTCAGCTCACTATATCTGCTACCAGACTTTGGTTTTTCACCGTGGAGAATGTCTGTGGCCTAATGGGTTGCATCAGTGATTGGTTCACTATGTAGCCTAGATAAAGAAGAACTAGTAACTTCCCCATGCTTTTGTTTCCACATCTGTCCCATTTAACTGTGTGTGTGTGGGTGGGGGTGGGGGGGGGGAGGTGCACCGAGCTTTGAGGGTTGCTCTGCTGCTTGCTTCTGTTACATCAAAGCTTCCTCCTCTGATCGACTCTTCGTCTATCCCACAGTGCCCAATGGGCCAGCAGAATCTGAATCTGAGCCAGCCAATCAGATGTCCTGGAAGGAGGGCCGTCAGCTACTGCGCAAGTAAGGCTTCATCCCCATAGCGAGAGTAAGGCTTCCTCCCCATAGCGAGAGTAAGGCTTGCTCCCCATAGCGAGAGTAAGGCTTGCTCCCCATAGCGAGAGTAAGGCTTGCTCCCCATAGCGAGAGTAAGGCTTCCTCCCCATAGCGAGAGTAAGGCTGCCTCCCCATAGCGAGAGTAAGGCTTGCTCCCCATAGCGAGAGTAAGGCTGCCTCCCCATAGCGAGAGTAAGGCTTGCTCCCCATAGCGAGAGTAAGGCTTGCTCCCCATAGCGAGAGTAAGGCTTCCTCCCCATAGCGAGAGTAAGGCTGCCTCCCCATAGCGAGAGTAAGGCTTGCTCCCCATAGCGAGAGTAAGGCTTCCTCCCCATAGCGAGAGTAAGGCTTGCTCCCCATAGCGAGAGTAAGGCTTGCTCCCCATAGCGAGAGTAAGGCTGCCTCCCCATAGCGAGAGTAAGGCTTCCTCCCCATAGCGAGAGTAAGGCTGCCTCCCCATAGCGAGAGTAAGGCTGCCTCCCCATAGCGAGAGTAAGGCTTCCTCCCCATAGCGAGAGTAAGGCTGCCTCCCCATAGCGAGAGTAAGGCTGCCTCCCCATAGCGAGAGTAAGGCTTCCTCCCCATAGCGAGAGTAAGGCTGCCTCCCCATAGCGAGAGTAAGGCTTGCTCCCCATAGCGAGAGTAAGGCTGCCTCCCCATAGCGAGAGTAAGGCTTGCTCCCCATAGCGAGAGTAAGGCTGCCTCCCCATAGCGAGAGGGCTTCCTCCCCATAGCGAGAGTAAGGCTGCCTCCCCATAGCGAGAGTAAGGCTTGCTCCCCATAGCGAGAGTAAGGCTGCCTCCCCATAGCGAGAGTAAGGCTTGCTCCCCATAGCGAGAGTAAGGCTTGCTCCCCATAGCGAGAGTAAGGCTTCCTCCCCATAGCGAGAGTAAGGCTGCCTCCCCATAGCGAGAGTAAGGCTTGCTCCCCATAGCGAGAGTAAGGCTTCCTCCCCATAGCGAGAGTAAGGCTTGCTCCCCATAGCGAGAGTAAGGCTTGCTCCCCATAGCGAGAGAGCAGCACTGTTCCCAACACTTTAAACAAACTGTTGAGTCTGAATGAAGAGTCTAATCGTGTGTGTGTGTGTGTGTTCGGTGTGTGTGTGTGTAGGTACCTGGAGGAGGTGGGCTACTCGGACACCATCCTGGACATGCGTTCGAAGCGTGTGCGCTCCCTGCTGGGTCGTACCAGCCCCGAGGCTAACGGCGCCCCGGCCAGCAGCGAGCAGCAGCCCGCCCCGGACCCCGAGCCCCTGGCAGGGGGGGAGTCACTCCTCATCAGACAGATAGAGGAGCAGATCAAGAGGTGAGACGCCCATACACACACACACACCCCTGTCCTGGGTGTAGGGTGCTGTGGACAGTGATGAATGGAAGCTTGTCTCCGCGGTAGTCGTGTCGTTGATGAGTACTACGTCTGTGGTGGTGTATTGCATGTTTTTGTCAAATTTCTATAACTGTCAGTAATGTTGTTACCGTTGGAGGTTGCCTCTGATGTGTGTGTGTTGCCTCTGATGTGTGTGTGTGTGTGTGTGTCGGTAGGAACGCGGCGGGGAAGGATGGTTCTAAGGAGCGTCTGGGCGGTTCCGTGCTGGATAAGATCCCCTTCCTACACGGCTGCCAGGATGACGATGAGGATGACAGTGATGAGGAAGATGACTTCCAGGGCATGGGCGCGGACCGTATAGACGGGCAGCGCAACAAGAACAAGAAGCCGCGCGTTAAGGTTCGATCACGTCAACAAGGCAAAGTGTGTGTGTGTGTGTGTGTGTGTATTAAAGCCCTCTCTCTCTCTGTGTGTGTAGATGGGGACTGAGCCCATGACCACAGACCTGGACCCTGATGATGAGGAGGACGAAGACGACTCTGAGGATGCCCTGAGCGAGTTTGACTTCCTGGGATCAGGGGAGGAGGGGGAGGGGGCGGGAGAGGCCCGTATCTCAGGGGACGGCCGGGAGTTAGGTACGCCATCGTCATAGCAACCACCTCAGCCACACCTGTCTGTCTCTTCGTCTGTCTAGCTTTTTGTCTGTCTCTTTCTATTTGCCAGTCCCGCTCTCCCTTCATCCCTATCTCTCTCTTTCTAGGGAGTCACATGTTCTGTACTCTCACCTCTACTGCCAATAAACCATTGCCTATGGTGAACCATTGTCTGTGTGTCTCACTATCACATATGTTGTGTTTGGTGGGTGCCTTTTGTCATCCACGTGTCTCTCTCTCTCTCTCTCTGGAGCAATGTGTTCAGTTAGCATAAAGCATGCTGTTTGGTGTCTGGCTACTTTATCTCTACATCCACCTCTCGGCCTGTCTCTCAGCCTGTCTCTCGGCCTGTCTCTCAGCCTGTCTCTCGGCCTGTCTCTCGGCCTGTCTCTCAGCCTGTCTCTCGGCCTGTCTCTCGGCCTGTCTCTCGGCCTGTCTCTCAGCCTGTCTCTCGGCCTGTCTCTCGGCCCGTCTCTCGGCCCGTGTCTCTTCGTCTCTTTCTATTTCTCTGACCACTCATCGTCTCTCCTTCGGTATGCGTGGTCATGTGTACTCTCGACCTTCACGTCTCTCTATCTTTCTGTCTGCTCTCTCTCTCTCTCTCAGCATGACAGTGCGTGTTGTCCCTCTCTCTCTCGTTCTTTCGCTCTCTCTGCATGACTGTGTGTGTTGTGTGTGTGTGTGTCTCTCTCTCTCTCTCTCTGCATGACAGTGCGTGTTGTCCCTCTCTCTCGTTCTCTCGCTCTCTCTGCATGACTGTGTGTGTTGTGTGTGTGTGTGTCTCTCTCTCTCGCTCTCTCTCTGCATGACTGTGTGTGTTGTGTCTCTCTCTCTCGCTCTCTCTCTGCATGACTGTGTGTGTTGTGTCTCTCTCCTCTGGCCTGGTTCAGAGAAGCGCAGGAACAAGTTACAGGGCATGATGTCGGACTTCCCCCCCAAACCCTCCCCGCCCCCCTCTGTGTCGGGACAGTCTCGCTCCGGGGAAGGTAAGACAACACCCGACCCCCAAAACTCTCCCTGTCTTGCTGTACCAAATGTTCTACACTGTTCTGTATTGTTTCATGTTTTGCGTGGACCCCAGGAAGAGTAGCTGCTGCTTTCGCAACAGCTAATGGGGATCCTCAAATACCAAAGTAGCTAAATTGCTTCTCTCTCTCTCGTCTAAAGGGATACTGCTCTGAAGAGGTAATTGTTTAACTATTGAAAAAAGGAAGGGATGTGTTTTTGATCAGATGGTGGGTGAATGTAGCCATTCTTCCTCCGCTCCTTAAGGTGGCGCTCTGGGTTTTTCCTCTGACGTCTTCATCCTGGATGCCGTCGGGGGCGGAGACATGAACCTGGGAGAGCTGGCTGACCTCACCGTGGCCAACGACAACGACCTCACCGTGGATGTGAATACTTGAACACACACACACACACAACAGAGGGGGGGACGGGACTGAGAGAAGAAATTGCAGTTTTAAACATGGCTTAAGCCGTGTTCTTATGCTATCTGAGGGACTCAAACCCCGCCCCCAAAAAATAAATAAATAGGTGGCAACAATTTAGCAGTGGGGGCCCGCTGCTGTTAAATGAATGCATTCACAAACACTCTGACACCTGTGTGCGTGTAGCTGCAGGATAACCGGGAGGAGTTCAAGAAGACGTGGAACCCTCGCTTCACGCTGCGTAGCCACTTTGATGCCATCAGAGCGTTGACGTTCCACCCCAGCCAGGCCGTTCTACTCACAGCCTCCGAGGACGGAACCCTGAAGCTGTGGAACCTCAACAAGGCCATACACTCCAAGAAGTAAGAGCCTAAGGAATAGCAGGAAAATAACACACCAATATCAGGGCCTGTGTTCAAAAAGTGTATCATAAAGTTGTCATGCTGTTCTAGGATCAGGTCCCTCCTGTCCCATGTAATCTCATGAATGGTTATTTAAAGGGGGAAAAAACAGATCCCAGATCAGCACTCACTCCTAATCTAAGATGCTTTATGAATACAGGCCCAGGAATGGGAAAGAAACTGAATGGGGTCTGGTAGTTTGCTATAACACTGTGTTATAATGTGTAAACTGATGTTGGTCTTTACCTCCACAGAAATGCAGCGCTGGACGTTGAACCCATCTACACCTTCAGAGCCCACAGGTGATCTCAGACCACTCGCGCCCGCACCCACGCGTGACGCACGCACGCAAACACGTTTGTTGCAACTATCACGTGCTTTGGTGTGTTTCTGGGTATAATAGCTACTCTTTGTGTAATTGTGTGTGTGTGTGTGTGTGTGTGTGTGTACAGTGGTGCCGTTCTGTCTCTGGCAATGGGAGAGGACGGAGACTCGTGCTACAGCGGGGGTCTGGACGGAACCGTGCGCTGCTGGAAGATCCCTGACATCAACGTGGATCCCTACGACAACTACGGTCAGCCCCTGACCCCTGTCTGACCCCTCTATCACCTTTCACCTCCGGTTAACCAGTCAGAACTAGCCAGGTTTATCCCCAGCTAACGTATTCATGATCATGATCATGCTATGCAATCTGGTTTCAGAGCTGGTCATGGGTGCACCTCAGCCACGCTCAAGGTCCTAAACGACATCATAACCACCATCGATAAGAGACATTACTGTGCAGCCGTATTCATTGACCTGGCCAAGGCTTTTGACTCTGTCAATCACCACATTCTTATTGGCAGACTCGACAGCCTTGGTTTACCAACTACTTCTCTGACAGAGTTCAGTGAAAACTGACCATCCTACCGATCCTCGACTTCGGTGATGTCATCTATAAAATAGCCTCCAACACTCTACTCAACAAACTGGATGCAGTCTATCACAGTGCCATCCGTTTTGTCACCAAAGCCCCATACACTACCCACCATTGCGACCTGTACGCTCTCGTTGGTTGGCCCTTGCTTCATACTCGTCGCCAAACCCACTGGCTCCAGGTTATCTACAAGTCTGCTAGGTAAAGCCCCACTTTATCTCAGCTCACTGGTCACCATAGCAGCACCCACCCGTAGCACGTGCTCCAGCAGGTATATCTCACTGGTCACCCCCAAAGCCAATTCCTCCTTTGGCCGCCTCTCCTTCCAGTTCTCTGCTGCCAATGACTGGAACGAACTACAAAAAATCTCTGAAACTAGAAACACTTATCTCCCTCACTAGCTTTAAGCACCAGCAGCTCACAGATCACTGCACCTGTACATAGCCCATCTGTATACGGCCCATCTATCTACCTACCTCATCCCCATACTGTATTTATTTATTTATCGTGCTCCTTTGCACCCCAGTATCTCTACTTGCACATTCATCTTCTGCACATCTTCCATTCCAGTGTTTAACTGCTATATTGTAATTACTTCGCCACCATGGCCTATTTATTACCTTAACTCCCTTATCTTACCTCATTTGCACTCACTGTATATAGACTTTTTGTTTTCTTTTGTTCCACTGTATTATTGACTATGTTTTGTTTTACTCCATGTGTAACTCAGTGTTGTTATTTGTGTCGCACTGCTTTGCTTTATCTTGGCCAGGTCGCAGTTGTAAATGAGAACTTGTTCTCAACTAGCCTACCTGGTTAAATAAAGGTGAAATAAAAACAGATTGACTGAAATTAGGGCTGTGACGGCCATGGAATTTTTGAAGGGGGGGTTATTGGTCAGCCAAATAACCGCGGTCACCGGTCGTTGCCTAGGCCAGGGGATTTCACACTTTTCTTGCCCAGGGAACCCCCCCGGTGACCCAAGGGCCCCGTTTTAAAGGGATAGTTTGAGATTCTGGCAATGAATCCATGAATCTACGTACTTCCCCAGAGTTGTACGAACGGGAACAGCTAGCATGCTAACCGTTCCTGTAGAGATCGTCATTGGCTAACGCTAGTTAACATTGGCTCGTGAAACTGTCTAAGAGACATACAAATGGTATCCACAATGGTATTCTGTTGTAGATAGGGATATTCATACAAAGTTATTTTACACATTTTACACATTATTTTACACATAAAAAATCCCCCCCAAAAGAAAATCACGGACCCCGTAAATAAGGGGCCGCGGACCCCAGTTTGAAAAGCCCTTGCCTCGGCAACCGAAGACTCGTTAGCTACAACACCTTGCTTGTTTCAGCAAGGAGCAACGCCGTTTCATCCCGTTGTAGAATCCATTTGTGTGTGTGTTCTCTTTGTTGTGTAGACCCGGGTATAGAGAGCAGTGTGTTGTTGGGTCATGAGGACTCGGTGTGGAGTCTGACGTACTCTGCCGCCCACCATCGCCTGGCTTCCTGCTCCGCAGACGGGACCGTTCGCATCTGGGACCCACAGAACTCTGCCCCCTGTCTCTCCGTCTTCAACAAGGAGAAAGGTGAGCGTGTGTGTTTCTGTGTGTGTGTGTGTGTGTGTGTGCGTTATATCTCAACTCTCTCACCCCCCCTTCAGAACACGGAACGCCCACCTCGGTGGCCTTTGTAAACTCTGATCCCAACCAGGCAGTGGTGTCATTCGACAGTGGCGAGACGCTGCTCTATGACCTCACCACAGAGCAGAGCATCATGGTCCTGGACACCGGCACCAAGGACGGTGAGTCCTAGGGCCTGTTCTAATACTGTCAGAATGTTTCCTGTGGCGTGGTTGGGCTAGCGGCAATGCCGCAGCCTCTGGCACACGCGTACGGTGTTGGCTAGGGGTGTAATGGTTCACCGGTACCTATTGCGGTTTTTAGGGTCACGGTTCGATTACATTTCGGTACAGCGGGAAAATGAAATGCCATTCACAATTTTTCTTGGCTTTGTCTGCTGTGAGAGGATTTTTCTGTTGGGCCTCTCAAGTTTACACTCTGATGCTGCGTTTGTAACCATGTGGGAGGTGGGAATTTGACCAAGTTCCCACCTCCCACAGAGGTTGTAGATACCAGTTGGGTGCGTTCACGTGATTTGAACTCGTTGAGAAACGGCGATTGGCTAATGGCCAACAAGCTGCGCAAACCATCAACTAAAATTACAGCTATCATGCTTTTAAATAAATTATAGAGTAAAAAAAACGAAACAATTCTAGATAGCTTTTTATATCTTATTTTGTTGTTGCATTTAACTGCCGAAAATGCTGTTAGAGGCCATTTCCTTAGTAGATGATGTCAGAGGTCAACATGTGGGAGAAGTGGGTGCTCAGAATGATAGATGAGTTTCCCACTAGTAATTACCAGTTGAAGGGCCATTCAAGTGGATTTTTCCCAGTGGTATGTGGTAAATTCCCACTTCCCACATGGTTACGAATGCACCATGACGTTGCCTCCTTCAGTGCCAGATACGCACTTGTGACTCTCATAAAGGGGCGTGTCCGTAGCACATCTCCCACTCCGGGGTAATGTGATGGACTGTGACTTAAGCAAGCGCAACACAGGATGCATTGGCCAATTCATTGAAAACGTTGGCTTTGGCTTGCTTATATAGAGCGGGGTACTTGCTGTTTGCTGAAATGGATGCGAGAGGGAAGTTCGTAGCGTGGCTCGAGCACTTTCAACGAGGTGCTGAAACACCCTATTCTCAACCACCGAGAATGGACGCATATCCACGGCTATGTACCAAAGACTGTAAAGAATATAAACATAGCCTACCTATCGCTCTTCCATTTTCTTTGGCCCGGTCAGAATCAGCTGCCAAGGGCTGCTTGAATGCAGAGGGGAGACGATTGTGGGAGACGTTGTGTTGTTTTTTTGCGTTTCCGTCTTGCTCCGGAATACTGGGGTGATGTCGGTGTAAATGTGTCAACATATTTGAGGTGTTGGCAGCTGCATAGGCAGTTCTCGTTGCACGTGGCGACATACTGTTAACATTTTATCCACTACTCTCTGTCCATCGCCGTTGTAATCTACTGGGAAACCAACATTTTCCCAAACTGGAGATTTAAACAACGATGGGAGCATATTCACAAAATGGCCGTTTTAAAATGTTCATCTGAGGTACCTGAACGGTTCGGTACGGAAATGTGTACCCTTACACCCCTAGTCGGCACAAGTTCAAATCGGGCATACTGCCCCATCTTTCCCCTCTCTCATCCTCTCTCTGTTCAATAAAATCTGAAAATACCTTAATATATATATATATATATATATAAAATGCATCCTTCTGTGCCTCCCTTCCATGAGAGGAGCCAGGAGGATCTCCCTCTACTGATCTGTATGTGTCTGTGAGCTGATCTGTGTGTGTGTCGCCCCCTGCAGGCAGTGAGCTGATTAACTGTGTGGTCAGCCACCCCTCAGAGCCCATCTCCATCACCGCACACGAGAACCGCACTATCCGCTATCTGGACAACAAGACAGGTCAGCCCACTGTCCACTGCTAAATCCTACCTTTCTGTAACTACGCCAGAATTAGGCCTCGTGCCTGATCTGTTTTTATCTGGGTTGAACTAGCCCATAGCTCCAATGGAATCTAATGCCCACCTGCGTGTGTTACCAGGTAAACTGATCCACTCCATGGTGGCACACCTGGATGCTGTCACCTGTCTGACCACGGACCCCAAAGGCACTTACCTCATCTCTGGCAGTGAGTACCAGTAATCCAGTGTTTCTTAAAAGGGCTGCAATTGAGTCCCCAGGACCTTTGAGTCCCCAGGACCTTTGAGTCCCCAGGACCAGGACTGAGAACCACTGCTTCTAACCTCACCACGTGCTTCCCCTATTACTCTAACCGTGCTCTCCTCTTCCTCCCTGCAGGCCATGACTGTTCGGTGCGTCTGTGGATGCTGGACAACAGGACGTGTGTGCAGGAGATCACAGCCCACAGGAAGAAGCACGACGAGGCCATTCACGACGTGGCCTTCCACCCCTCGCAGCCCTTCATCGCC